>NC_041388.1:361408135-361410962 GCF_002162155.2 Triticum dicoccoides
CCCGCGTCGCCCCGACGCCGTGGCGCCCGCGCCGCCCTGACACCGTTGCCGCCCCGCGCCACCCCTGCCCCGACGCCGTCGCCGCGCTGCCCCACGGTCTGGTGGCCTTCCGATGTTTTTTTGTTCATATGTGATGATCATATGATATTTTTTGTTCATATGATTTTTTTGTGCATATGATGTTTTTTTCATATATGTATTAATTTTTTTATTTAGGTTGTTAATTAGTAGATATCGATTTTAGGTTAGTGTAGAGGAAAAAGTAAAATAAGGAAAAGGAAGAAAAGAGGAAGAAGGAAGAAGGAGGAAGAAGAAGAAAAAGAAGGAAAGGAAAAAGGGAAATAAGAAGAGGAAGAGGGAGAAGAAGAAAGGAGAAGAAGAGGAGAGGAAGAAGAGGAGAAATAAATAAGAAGGGGAAAAGGAAAAAAAGAGGAGAAGAAGAAAGGAATAGAGGAGAAGACTCTTCTCCTCTATTCCTTTCTTCTTCTCCTCTTTATTTTTTCTTTTTTTCTTCGATCTTCTCCTGTATTCCTTTATTCTTCTCCTCTTTTTTCTTCTTCGATCTTTTTTCCTCTTCTTACATGAGGGGGGGTCGATATACCCCCTCTCGGATAACTTCGACATGAGAGGGGGGGTCGCCGAGGGTTCGAGGGGCGAGGGGAGGGAACTAGGGTAGAGGTTCGAGGGTCACCGAGGGTTCGAGGGTTCGAGGGTCATCAAGGGCCCTAGGGTTTGAGGGTCGGGAAATAGGGTAGAGGGTCATGGATCATCCGAGCGGTCAAGGGTCGAGGATCGCTGAGGGGTCGAGAGGTTGCCTAGTGTCAAAGTATTAAAGAAATCCATGGCTTCATCATTAGCCAGAAGTAACCGGGGCATGATGGTATGAAGTTGTGCAAAGTTATTTTGGAACGGAGTCCCGGATAGGATAATTCACCTTTTTGTACGAAGTTACGCAAAGGCCTTACAAATAGCGATATTCGGAAGGCTCTTGCTGAACTTTGTAAGAAAAAGCGAATTATCCTATCTGGGACTCCATTCTAGAACAACTTTGCAGAACTTCGTACCATCATGCGCCTGTTACTTTCGCCTAATGATGAAGGCATGGTTTTGTTGAATCCTTTGACACTAGAAAAACGTGACATGAGGGGGTCGAGGGTCGGGAAATAGGGTAGAGGGTCGTGGATCGTCCGAGCGGTCGAGGGTCGAGGATCGCCGAGGGGTCGAGAGGTTGCCTAATGTCAAAGTATTGAAGAAATCCATGGCTTCACCATTAGCCGGAAGTAACCGGGGCATGATGGTATGAAGTTGTGCAAAGTTATTTTGGAACGGAGTCTCGGATAGGATAATTCGCCTTTTTGTACGAAGTTATGCAAAGGCCTTCCAAATAGCGATATTTGGAAGGCTCTTACTGAACTTTGTACGAAAAAGCGAATTATCCTATCTGGGACTCCGTTCCAGAACAACTTTGCAGAACTTCATACCATCATGCGCCTGTTACTTTCACCTAATGATGAAGACATGGTTTTGTTGAATCCTTTGACACTAGACAAACGTGACATGAGGGGGTCGAGGGTCGGGAAATAGGGTAGAGGGTCGTGGATCGTCCGAGCGGTCGAGGTTCATCCAGGGGTCGAGAGGTTGCCTAGTGTCAAAGTATTGAAGAAATCCATGGCTTCATCATTAGCCGGAAGTAACCGGGGCATGATGGTATGAAGTTGTGCAAAGTTATTTTGGAATGGAGTCCCGGATAGGATAATTCGCCTTTTTGTACAAAGTTATGCAAAGTCCTTCCAAATAGCGATATTCGGAAGGCTCTTGCTGAACTTTGTACAAAAAAGCGAATTATCCTATCTAGCACTCCATTCTAGAACAACTTTTCACAACTTCATACCATCATGCGCCTGTTACTTTCGCCTAATGATGAAGACATGGTTTTGTTGAATCCTTTGACACTAGACAAACGTGACATGAGGGGGTCGAGGGTCGGGAAATAGGGTAGAGGGTCATGGATCATCGAGCGGTCGAGGGTCGAGGGTCCAGATTTATCAAGAATGCCCCCATTATGGATGTGCACAAGTTGATCCAAACCCTAGAAGCGCTGCCGAGGCCACCCAAATTTACCAAGTTAAAAGAGCGTTGTCGTCGAGGCCACCCTGAACCCTTGAAGCGTTGCCGAGGCCACCCCAAACCATAGAGAAGCGTCGAGGCCACTAATATGATTCCTTGTTGTGATTAAGCTAGCTAGGTCTACGTTTGCCACTAATATATCCATCTGTCATGTTTGTATAATAATTGCCATGTTGTAATATTTACAGAAACTATGGAGCACGGCTGAGACGAGGAAGCAGAACAGGTGTTGGGGGACATAATCGCAGCCGGAGCTGATGTCTTGTCATATCTCAACGACACCGATGGTCTGGAAGGACAGGGTGAAGAAGCAGACTACGGTTATCGAACAATGGAGGAGGAAGGACATGACTATGATGGCTCCGGTGACCGAGTGCCAGTGGAATAAGGACACCGTGATGACGGCTCCAGTGACCGAACGGAGTCCGTCCAGGTAAATTGACCCCCTTCTTCAAATTAGATGTGGCAGATGTGGGATGAACTCCTACTACAAGATCGCATCAAAGCAATTCAAGAGGAATTGGCGGGATTCTTTCTTGACCACGTCATCAATAAAGCCGGAGAATACCATGTGGAACTTGAGTTTATATGCTAGGGGATTGTAAGAGATCTTACATTGTATATATATATATATATATATATATATATATATATATATATATATATATATATATATATATATATATATATATATATATAT
>NC_041388.1:361410972-361412069 GCF_002162155.2 Triticum dicoccoides
GCGCGTGACGGGAGGCGGCGACGGGGACGGCGTTAGACTGGGGCGGCGACGGGGACGGCGTGGGACTGGGGCGGCGGCGACTTCGAAGTAGAGGAGAGGAAGTGGAGATGAAAACTACAAATTTTTGTAAGTGCTATATATATAGGAGGGGCCTTTAGTACCCGTTGAAGCCATGACCCGGTTTCATCAATACCATTTAGCATGCTTTCTTATCAGTTTGATTGACGTGTATTTATTGTAAAGTGGTTATGGCAGGAATCCGAGAATAATAACTGTGGATACTACATTTGCGAGTTCATCCGCCACACGACCTGTGAGCGGGGCTATTCTGACCAAAATTATGAAGTACGTGAACAATAATAGTCATTATTTTATTACCATAATTTGTGTTGAGTTTCATTCATATATATATGTATTGACCACCTTCTTCAAATTAGATGTTTCAGATGCGGGATGAACTCCTACCACAAGATCGCATACAAGCAATTCAAGAGGAATTGGTGGGATTCTTTCTTGACCACGTCATCGCTAAAGATGGAGAATACCATGTGGAACTTGAGTTTAGATGTTAGGGGATTGTAAGAGATCTTATTGTATATATGTAGCGAGTAGTGTCAGATAGATATACGAAAACTTATTGTTCGACCAATATCTCGGAGAAGGAGAGGCCGATCACTTCTCTCTATATATGTTCATGACGATCATCTGTACTTAATGGTTTCCTTCATTTTCTTACTAGCTAGCTAGCATGTCGAGTCCTCTCTATACGTATAGTACGTAGCGTCGACTAAGCACGGAGATAAGAGAGGACACTTCTCTCTATTAGCTAGCTAACACAATATATGAAACCCCTAAACTAACTCAACAAAACCCCCAAAACATCCAAGCCACCCCCCTTCAAAAAAAACAAAAACCCCAGCCCCTGAACTGCTAACGCGTGGATGCCTTTTGGTCCCGGTTGGTGCTACCAACCGGGACAAAAGGCTCTCCTGCCTAGGAAGCCGCAGCGGCCACGTGGAGCCCCATCTGTCCCGTTTCGTAGGCAAACCGGGACTAAAGGTATTGGGCTTTAGTACCGACACATTAGTCACGGTTGC
>NC_041388.1:361412079-361419016 GCF_002162155.2 Triticum dicoccoides
CTAGCCCCTGAACTGCTGATGCGTGGAAGCTTATTGGTCCCGGTTGGTGCTACCAACCGGGACAAAAGGCCCCCTTCCTGGGCAAGCCGCAGCGGCCACGTGGAGGCCCATCTGTCCCGGTTGGTGTAAGAACCGGGACTAAAGGTGTTGGGCTTTAGTACCGACCCTTTAGTCCCGGTTGCCGATCCGGGACAAATGGGCCTTATGAACTGGGACAAATGGGCCTTTTTCTACTAGTGTATCTAAGTGGGAGTTCTTAAGTAATATGATTAATTGAACTTCAATTTATCATGAACTTAGTACCTGATAGAATTTTGCATGTCTATGTTGTTGTAGATAAATGGCCCGTGTTGTTGTTCCGTTGAATTTTAATGCGTTCCTAGAGAAAGCTAAGTTGAAAGATGATGGTAGCAGTTACACGGACTGGGTCCGTAACTTGAGGATTATCCTCATTGTTGCACAGAAGAATTACGTCCTGGAAGCACCGCTAGGTGCCAAACTTGCTGCAGGAGCAACGAAAAATGTTATGAACACCTGATAGAGCAAAGCTGATGACTACTAGATAGTTCAGTGTGCCATGCTTTACGGCTTAGAACCGGGACTTCAATGACGTTTTGAACGTCATGGAGCATATGAGATGTTCCAGGAGTTGAAGTTAATATTTCAAGCAAATGCCCGGATTGAGAGATATGAAGTCTCCAATAAGTTCTACAGCTACAAAATGGAGGAGAATAGTCCTATCAGTGAGCATATACTCAGAACGTCTGGGTACCACAATCACTTGACTTAGCTGGGAGTTAATCTTCCAGTTGATAGTGTCATTGACAGAGTTCTTCAATCACTACCACCAAGCTACAAAATCTTCGTGATGAACTATAATATGCAAGGGATGGATAAGACAATTCTCGAGCTCTTCGCAATGCTAAAGGCCGCAGAGGTAGAAATCAAGAAGGAGCATCAAGTGTTGATGGTCAACAAGACCACTAGTTTCAAGAAAAAGGGTAAAGGGAAGAAGGGGAACTTCAAGAAGAACGGCAAACAAGTTGCTTCTCAAGTGAAGAAGCCCAAGTCTGGATCTAAGCATGAGACTGAGTGCTTCTACTGCAAAGGGACTGATCACTGGAAGCGGAACTGCCCCAAGTATTTGGCGGAGAAGAAGGATGTCAAAGTGAAAGGTATATTTGATATACATGTTATTGATGTGTACCTTACTAATGCTCGCAGTAGCGCCTGGGTATTTGATACTGGTGTTGTTGCTAATATTTGCAACTCGAAACAGGGGCTACGGATTAAGCAAAAAATGGCTAAGGACGAGGTGATGATGCGCGTGGGAAATGGTTCCAAAGTCGATGTGATCACCGTCGGCACGCTACCTCTACATCTACCTTCGGGATTAGTTTTAGACCTGAATAATTGTTATTTAGTGCCAGCGTTAAGCATGAACATTATATCTGGATCTTGTTTGATGCGAGATGGTTATTCATTTAAATCGGAGAATAATGGTTGTTCTATTTATATGAGTAATATCTTTTATGGTCATGCACCCTTGATGAGTGGTCTATTTTTACTAAATCTTGATAGTAGTGATACACATATTCATAGTATTGAAGCCGAAAGATGTAGGTTTAATAATGATAGTGCAACTTATTTGTGGCACTGCCGTTTAGGTCATATTGGTATAAAGCGCATGAAGAAACTCCATGCTGATGGACTTTTGGAATCACTTGATTATGAATCACTTGATGCTTGTGAAGCATGCCTCATGGGCAAGATGACTAAGACTCCGTTCTCCGAAACAATGGAGCGAGCAACGGACTTATGGAAATAATACATACTGATGTATGCGGTCTGATGAGTGTTGATGCTCACGGCGGGTATCTTTATTTTCTGACCTTCACAGATGATTTGAGCAGATATAGGTATATCTACTTGATGAAACATAAGTCTGAAACATTTAAAAAGTTCAAAGAATTTCAGAGTGAAGTGGAAAATCATCATAACAAGAAAATAAAGTTTCTACGATCTGATCGTGGAGGAGAATATTTGAGTTATGAGTTTGGTTTTCATTTGAAACAATGCGGAATAGTTTCTCAACTCACGCCACCTGGAGCACTACAGCATAATGGTGTGTCCGAACATCGTAACCGCACTTTATTAGATATGGTGCAATCTATGATGTCTCTTACTGATTTACCGCTATCGTTTTGGGGTTATGCTTTAGAGACGGCTACATTCACATTAAATAGGGCACCATCAAAATCCGTTGAGACGACACCTTATGAACTGTGGTTTGGCAAGAAACCCAAGTTGTCGTTTTTTAAAGTTTGGGGCTGCGATGCTTATGTGAAAAAAGCTTCAACCTGATAAGCTTGAACCCAAATCGTAGAAATGTGTCTTCATAGGATACCCAAAAGAGATTGTTGGGTACACCTTCTGTCACAGATCCGAAGGCAAGATATTCGTTGCTAAGAATGGATCCTTTCTAGAGAAGGAGTTTCTCTCGAAAAAGTGAGTGGGAGGAAAGTAGAACTTGATGAGGTAATTGTACCTGCTCCCTTATTGGAAAGTAGTTCATCACAGAAATCAGTTCCAGTGATTCCTACACCAATTAGTGAGGAAGCTAATGATGATGATCATGAATCTTCAAATCAAGTTACTACCGAACCTCGTAGGTCAACCAGAGTGAGATCTGCACCAGAGTGGTACGGTAATCCTATTCTGGAGGTCATGTTACTTGACCATGACGAACCTACGAACTATGAGGAAGCGATGATGAGCCCAGATTCCGCAAAATGGCTTGAGGCCATGAAATCTGAGATGGGATCCATGTATGAGAACAAAGTGTGGACTTTGGTTGACTTGCTGATGATCACCAAGCCATAGAGAATAAATGGATCTTCAAAAAGAAGAATGACACTGACGGTAATATTACTGTCTACAAAGCTCGACTTGTTGCGAAAGGTTTTTGACAAGTTCAAGGAGTTGACTACAATGAGACCTTCTCACCCGTAGCGATGCTTAAGTCCGTCCGAATCATGTTAGCAATTGCCACATTTTATGATTATGAAATTTGGCAAATGGATGTCAACACTGCATTCCTTAATGGATATCTTAAAGAAGAGTTGTATATGATGCAACCGAAAGGTTTTGTCGATCTAAAAGGTGCTAACAAAGTGTGCAAGATCCAGCGATCCATTTATGGACTGGTGCAAGCCTCTCGGAGTTGGAATATACGCTTTGATAGTATGATCAAAGCATATGGTTTTATATAGACTTTTGGAGAAGCATGTATTTACAAGAAAGTGAGTGGGAGCTCTGTAGCATTTCTGATATTATATGTGGATGACATATTGCTGATCGGAAATGATACTGAATTTCTAAATAGCATAAAAGGATACTTGAATAAGATATTTTCAATGAAAGACCTCAGTGAAGCTGCTTATATATTGGGCATCAAGATCTATAGAGATAGATCAAGACGCTTAATTGGACTTTCACAAAGCACATACCTTGATAAAGTTTTGAAGAAGTTCAAAATGGATCAAGCAAAGAAAGGGTTCTCGCCTGTGTTACAAGGTGTGAAGTTGAGTCAGACTCATTGCCCGACCACTACAGAAGATAGAGAGAAAATGAAAGTCACTCTCTATGCTTCAGCCATAGTTTCTATCATGTATGCAATGCTATGTACTAGACCTGATGTGTGCCTTGCTATTAGTTTAGCGGGGAGGTACCAAAGTAATCCAGGAGTGGATCACTCGACAGCAGTCAAGAACATCCTGAAATACCTGAAAAGGACTAAGGATATGTTTCTCGTTTATGGAGGTGAAAAAGAGTTTGTCATAAACGGTTACGTCGATGCAAGCTTTGACACTGATCCGGATGACTCTAAGTCACAAACCGGATACATATTTTTATTGAATGGTGGAGCTGTCAGTTGGTGCAGTTCCAAGCATAGCATCGTGGCGGGATCTACGTGTGAAGCGGAGTACATAGCTGCTTCGGAAGCAGCAAATGAAGGAGTCTGGATGAAAGAGTTCATATCCGATCTAGGTGTCATACCTAGTGCACCGGGTCCAATGAAAATCTTTTGTGACAATACTGGTGCAATTGCTTTGGCAAAGGAATCCAGATTTCACAAGAGAACCAAACACATCAAGAGACGCTTCAATTCCATCCGTGATCAAGTCAAGGAGGGAGACATAGAGATTTGCAAGATACATACGGATCTGAATGTTGCAGACCCGTTGACTAAGCCTCTCTCACGAGCAAAACATGACCAGCACTAAGACTCCATGGGTGTTAGAATCATTACAATGTAATCAAGATTATTGACTCCAGTGCAAGTGGGAGACTGAAGGAAATATGCCCTAGAGGCAATAATAAAGTTGTTATTTATATTTCCTTATATCATGATAAATGTTTATTATTCATGCTAGAATTGTATTAACCGGAAACTTAGTACATGTGTGAATACATAGACAAACAAAGTGTCACTAGTATGCCTCTACTTGACTAGCTCGTTTATCAAAGATGGTTAAGTTTATTAACCATAGACATGAGTTGTCATTTTATGAACGGGATCACATCATTAGAGAATGATGTGATTGACTTGACCCATCCGTTAGCTTAGCACTATGATCGTTTAGTTTATTGCTATTGCTTTCTCCACTACTTCTACATGTTCCTATGGCTATGAGATTATGCAACTCCCGAATACCGGAGGAACACTTAGTGTGCTATTAAACGTCACAACGTAACTGGGTGACTATAAAGATGCTCTACAGGTGTCTTCGATGGTGTTTGTTGAGTTGGCATAGATCAAGATTAGGATTTGTCACTCCGATTGTCGGAGAGGTATCTCTAGGCCCTCTTGGTAATGCACATCACTATAAGACTTGCAAGCAATGTGAATAATAAGTTAGTTGCGGGATGTTGCATTACGGAACGAGTAAATAGACTTGCCGATAACGAGATTGAACTAGGTATTGAGATACCGACGATCGAATCTCGGACAAGTAACATACCGATGACAAAGGGAAACAACGTATGTTGTTATGCGGTTTGACCGATAAAGATCTTCGTAGAATATGTAGGAACCAATATCAGTATCCAGGTTCCACTATTGGTTATTGACCGGAAGTGAGTTTCCGTCATGTCTACATAGTTCTCGAACCCGTAGGGTCCCCACGCTTAACGTTCGATGACGATCGGTATTATGAGTTTATGTGTTTTGATGTACCGAAGGTAGTTCGGAGTTCCGGATGTGATCACGGACATGACGAGGAGTCTCAAAATGGTCGAGACATAAAGATCGATATATTGGAAGGCTATATTTGGACATCAGAATGGTCCCGGATGAGTTCAGGCATTTACCGGAGTACCGGGAGGTTACCGGAACCCCCCAGGGAGTCAATGGGCCTTATTGGGCCTTAGTGGGAGAGAGGAGGAGGCGGCCAGGTGGAGGGCGCGCCACCCAAGCACAATCTGAATTGGGTGGGGGGCCGCCCCCCCCCCCCCCTTTTCCTTCCCTCTCTCTCCCTCTTCCTTCTTCTCCTACTCCTACTAGGAAGGGGGGAAACCTACTCCTACTGGGAGTAGGACTCCCCCCCTTGGGTGCGCCCTAGGAGGGTCGACCCTCCCTCCTCCACTCCCTTATATACGGGGGAGGGGGCACCCCATAGACACACAAGTTGACTATTTAGCCGTGTGCGGTACCCACCTCCATAGAATTCCACCTCGGTCATATCCTTGTAGTGCTTAGGCGAAGCCCTGCGTCGGTAACTTCATCATCACCGTCATCACGCGGTCGTGCTGACGAAAGTCTCCCTCAGCCTTAGATGGATCAAGAGTACGAGGGACGTCACCGAGCTGAACGTGTGCAGATCGCGGAGGTGTCGTGCGTTCGGTACTTGACCGGTTGGATCGCGAAGACGTTCGACTACATCAACTGCGTTTTAAAACGCTTCCGCTTTCGGTCTACGAGGGTATGTAGACATACTCTCCCCCTCTCATTGCTATGCATCTCCTAGATAGACCTTGCGTGATCGTAGGAATTTTTTTGAAATACTACGTTCCCCAACATGAAGTGGGGTTTATTCTTTCGTCAGAAGTTGGGTTAGCGAGGTGTGGTCCTATATTGGATTTCCTCGTTCCCACCTCTCCCTTTTCAGGGGGTTGTTGGGTGGCAACCAGAAGGCCAATGTTCAAGGCGCTTCACCTTGCTTGGTAAGATAATGATGAAAGTTGGCGCCCTCCTTCGTGCTGGCTATGCTGATGAGTTTGAGGTGGTGATGGTGCGGCCGGTTTGGGGTCCATGGTGGTTGGAGCCCCTCTTTGGCAGTGTTCTTCTCATGTTCATGCTCCTGCACTCTTCGGTGTGTCTCTTCTTGGCGATGTCAAACGACTTCGCCGGTGACACACAAGTGTCGTGGTGTCGCCTCGGCCTCGCACAGCCTTTCGAATGTGTCCTGCAGCGCTGGTGGTGTTGCGGCATTGTGCAGTCTCCGATACGTGGGGCCTTTCAGTTGCGTCGACGGTACAGTGTCATCGGCTTGTCTGCTTGGCGATGCCGACTTTGCCTCGTACACAGGCGCCGTGATGCCGTGTCGGCCTCACGTGACCTTTCGAATGCACCCCTGACGCAGGTGGTGTTGTGGCGTTGTGCAGTCTCGATAGCGTAAAGTCTCCGATTGCGCCGATGGTGTAGTGCCATGGCTTGGGCTCGGCTGGCCAATGTCGTTCAATCTCACTGGTGATGCTTTGTGTTGTGTCGGGGTGTGTCTCCTCTCTTTGTTCTCCCTTGTTTATATGTTGTGGTGTGTGTTGTTTTTTCTTTATCTATTTTCCTATGCCCCCTATAATTCTGGTTCACTTGAACCCATCCTATGAAAGGCTGCGTAGCCTTATAGGCAAATGAATACAATTCAGGTGGGGGAGT
>NC_041388.1:361419302-361441669 GCF_002162155.2 Triticum dicoccoides
CCAAAAAAAATTGCATGACATTCAGATGAAGTTTAGTTTTTTTGTGAATGGCTAGGAAACTCAATACATATGAAGAGAAGTGTTACAGGAAGGATGACTTGGGTACTAAGTTTTTTTTCTAAAAAGAGAAATATATTAATATCGTGAAGATACTAACTACACCCAGCCTCTGCACCACAAGATATCGAAAGACATCAAGGATGCACACAACCGAAACCAAAAATAAAAATGAGAGAAATATACAAACTAAGACCCTGTCGCCGTGATGAAACACTCGCAACAGCAACACTCTAACCACCACCAAACACAACACCTGAACTATAGAAGAGGTTCTCCAAAAGCGACGCCTCGGAGAAGGAAACAATGCACAAGTGTTGTTGTCGGCCGATCAAGGATCTTGAGTTTTCACGCTAGAGAGAGTTCAAGACCCCAAAAACAATGCCTTCGCAAGACCATTGTCAGGTACAACCAATGAAGGCCATATCTTGGGCTTTCACCCTAGAGATTGCGGCTTGGTTCTCGAGAAGCACCCCCAAAATGTTGTGGTTGTTTATGGGCTCTAGTGAAATGAAAAAAATAAAGAAATAAATAGTATGAATGTGCTTAGTATGAAAGAGATAAATAAATAGTAGAAGATCATCAGCTGGGTTTCATACTAAGGATCTAGTGGTTGTTTATGGGCTCTAGTAAAATGAAAAGAAATATCCTCGGCTGGTTTTCATACTAAGGTTTTACTGGTTCCACTAGAACCCACAAGAAGCCATCACTTTTCGAGGGAACATGAAATGTGACCACAAAGTTCCAAACCTCCATATTCAAAACCTCAATTTTATCCTCCCCCCCCCCCTGGATGAATGGACAGCTCATACTAATTCCAGGGTACCGCAAAAATTCTCAAACGAGAGGTTTTAGACTCCAGACGCACCACTTAATTTCAACCAAGCCACATAAAAGAGTCTTTATTGTCGGGGTAATCGACCACGGGTACCCCGAAGACGGCAAGACGATATTTCAAGACATCAGGGCTAGCAAAGCCCCTTAGTCCGACTGCGCCAGCCAGCCAGCTGCCGACTACGCCAGCCAGCCGGCTGCCGACTGCACCAGCCAGCCGGCTGCCGACTGCAGCCCGAAGCGACATCGACAAGACCCCGACGTGGCGGCCATACCGCGGACGAGACGGCTGTACCTCGATGCCATCATGTATAGTGTCACTTGTCCCCTGGCACTATTTATGAAGTGACCCAGGGGACAAGCATGACACCCCATCATGCCTACATAGCTTACTCTCTAAGCTAGCCATGCCTATATATATGGGCATCCATCCATCCATCCAGGATGATGGACACTCACACACACTCACGGCCGCAAGCCACGGCCATACATGGCCGGCCACTAGCATGCCACATACATGCATTTACCAAGTCAGATGCCTATGGCACTGATCCCAGATACAGCTTCAGGAGCACTTTGTACTGCCCGATGTACACCCCGGATAGATACACTCAGACATGCAGCAGTAGGAGTATTATCTCTACGGAGAGCTCCGAAGCTGGGTAAACCACTGTGTGCTACTCGCATACCCGCTCCCGGTCCTATCAGCAGCAGTCTTACCCACACACTAAGCCCTTGTGGCATCTGTCGACTCACAAGCCCCCCGTGAGAAATACCACGACAGTTGGCGCCCACCGTGGGGCGGTACTTTGCTACCACGCTGCTGCTGGTTTCGCTGTCTAGGTGGGACCCCTTTTTTCTTCATCGCCTCCGCCGCGGCGTCGCGCCGTCTCCCCGGTAGCGCTCGGGGGCTCGACATCGACCCGCCCCCGGAGCGGCCGTGAGGGGTGGCGCGTCCTCGCCGTCGGCCTCTTCGTCTTCACCACCGCGGCGTCGCGCCGTCTCTCCGATAGCGGTCGGGGGCTCGACATTGACATGCCCCCGGAATGGCCGTGAGGGGCGGCGTGACCTCGCCGTCGGCCTCGCCTTCTTCACCACCACCGTTGCGACGCCGGCTGCCCGTCCGCGCGCGCGCCGCGCGCGGGGCCTCGTCTCGGTCGACCGTGGCCGTCCACGCGCCGCTCGCGCCTGCTTTCCTTCGCGTTGCGCCTTGCTCCGGCCTTCATATATCATCTACAAGCTAGCTAGATGCATCGGTCAACAATGGTCAAACCATTGACCATGCACAAGCGTGAAAACCTCCCAGATACATGATATACATGGCATATATACTACCCAGACAATGGCTTAGTCTGTACTCTGCAGCGAGCACGCTCAACAGACGCTCGTGCCGGCGGCCTCCACCGCGTTCGGCCTCCCTCGCTCGTCTCCGGGCTGCGGCTCCCCCGGCCACCCCGTACGCTGCTCCACGACCATGGCCGTGGCTACCTCAACAGTCAACGCCATGGCCCCAAGCGCCCTCCTCACCATCTTCGCCCCATCTTGCTGCTGCTGCAGTCCATGGTGTGCCTCATCCAGGTCCGCCCCGACGCGGATTGGCTCCCCTGCTTCGACTACACCCGGCTCCCGCGTGCCCTGCCGGCTTCGCCCGCGCACCCCCGCCGGGTTCGCCGCGTCCGTCAGCCGACTTCCGCGCCCCCGCATGCGCCGTGTCCGGCCCTCCCGCCGGGTCACCGCGCCTGGCTGGCCGACTCCGCGCGCCACCCGGCCCCGTGCCGGCTCGGCCTCGCCGCTGCATCCGGCCGTCTCACCGGGTCCGCCCCGCCCGCTGGCTCCGCGCTCGGCCCTGCTATGCTCCTCCACGCCTGCCGGGTCGCCGCGTCCGCCAGCCGACTCCCGCACCCCGGCCGGCTCCGCTCGTCGCCGGCTCCCCTGACCACGCTGCCGCGCGTCCGCCCCGCACCGGCTCCCGCGGTGCCGCCTGCCGCGGCCGGCTGCCCTGGCACCTCCGCCCTGCGCCGGTTCCCGCGTCGCCGCCTGCCGTCCGCCTGCTGGACACGGCCGGCTCCTGCGTCCGCCTGCTGGCCCCGGCCGGCTCCTGCCCTGTGCGCCCACCAGGTTGCCGCCCCGCACCTCCGGTTCCTCCTATGAACGCACCCGCCTGTCGGCCCGGTGCCCCGCCTCCTACCGGCCAGCTCTGTTCGCTGCTCCGGCCACCTCCGACTTTGCCTCGCGCGCGCCCCGTGCCAGCTCCGCCTCGCCGCTGCTGGCCGGCTCCGCTTCGCCAAGCCGCTTCCTGCGCCGCCCCTACGGGTTCTCGAGCAGCCGGCCTCCGCCCCACTCCGGCTGCGTCTGGCCTTCGCTGCCGCCGCGGTCGGCATCCGGCGCCTCCGCGCACCCGGCCCGGGCCGGCTCCGGATGGCCGGCTCGCTGCCCTGCCTTCGGCCGCGCCTGGCGCCCCAGTCGGCCCCTACTGTTCCTTGCTGCAGTCTGCTGCCGGTTGGGAGAAAGAAAAAGAAGTAAGAAGAGGTCGGCCGGGGGAGAAAGAAAAGTCAAGAGATGCTGCCGGCTGAAAAAGAAAAAGCGCGTATGGATTCACCTGGTATATGCATGCATGCTTGGCCAGGTGCGCATGCTTGGCCGGTTATACCAAAGGCCGGGTACATATGCATGCACTTCCGCCTGTGTGGCCGACTTCAAAAAAAAAAGAGTGACCAGGTGAGATGGCCGGATGCACACGGCCGATTGGCAAGAAAAAAATGTGTGTGTGCGTCCGACCCCTGGCTGCTTGTCCGGCTGCAAAGAGCCCGACTGCTGTGTCGGGGTCCGCCCACCCGGCCGGAAGAAGAAGAAGACAAGGTAGTTGCCGGAAAATCCGGCCCGACTGCTCAGCAGTCAGCCCGAATCTCGGGGGCTACACCCAGCCGGTGCGCTGACGCGCCCCCGCGAGAAAAAAGACAAAATAGTTGCCGGAAGATCCGGCCCGACTGCTCAGCAGTCGGCCCGAATCTCGGGGGCTACACCCAGCGGGTGCGCTGACGCGCCCCCGCGAGAGAGAAGACAAAGTAGTCGCCGGGAGATTCGGCCCGACTGCTCAGCAGTCGGCCCGAATCTCGGGGGCTACACCCAGCGGGTGCGCTAACGCGCCCCCGCGAGAGAGAAGACAAAGTAGTTGCCGGGAGATCCGGCCCGACTGCTCAGCAGTCGGCCCGAATCTCGGGGGCTACACCCAGCGGGTGCGCTGACGCGCCCCCGCGAAGATTGCAGACAAGAGAAGAGTTTTGTCCGACTGTCAGCAGCCGGCAGAAGAAAAAAGGGCGTTGCAAGACACCCCGCCGCCTGGCCGGTCGAGCCTAACTGGCCGGGCGAAGGCTTCACGCAGCGGGTGCGCCGACGCGCTCCGCGAGCGCCGAGTCGCGTCGGCTGTCTCCGACGACCGCGACTACACGAAAGTCAATGTGAGCTCCTCACTCGCATATTTTTTGCACCAGCAAGCATGGATAACCACGAGCAATGCTCCGGGGCTGTCTCCGCATTTTATTACAGTAGCATCACTGTTCGCCCCGGCGCCAGCCAGAGTTGGCCCGGGGGCTGGCCGCTTGGCCTGAGACGTTAGTTCCCGCAGACGGCTTAGTACCATGCGCGGTACCAAAGGCCCACTCTTAGTCACAGACCGCAGAGCGGCTGTCTGACTAGCAAGAGTGAACGCTGGAGGCCACCCATGCGAAAAACGCCCGGGAAGAAAAACGTTCGGGCGACCCGGCCGTTTTCCTTTACAAGTATCTACTCGGTTGAATCTGCTCCCAGACTCTGAGTACTGTACACTCCACTTCGCGGCCCACTCTTAGCCACAGACCGCAGAGCGGCTGTTCGGCAAGCAAGAGCACAAGCCAAAAAGCGGAGGGAACACGAAAAAGATTAAGGGGGCTCGGACGAAACCGAGTCGGCACCCTCCGCATAAAACTTGCAATGCTAAAAGCAAACATTTGATATATCTGCATGGATTAACTTTGTCTTTTTTCTTGAAAATTTCCATGAACACTTGCCAAAAAAAACCTCCGCCCAACTTTGCCAAGTTGCCCGAAGGCTTGGGGGCTACTGTCGGGGTAATCGACCACGGGTACCCGAGGACGGCAAGACGATATTTTAAGACATCAGGGCTAGCAAAGCCCCTCAGTCCGACTGCGCCAGCCAGCCGGCTGCCGACTACGCCAATCAGCCGGCTGCCGACTGCACCTGCCAGCCGGCTGCCGACTGCAGCCCGAAGCGACATCGACAAGACCCCGACGTGGCGGCCATACCGCGGACGAGATGGCTGCACCTCGATGCCATCATGTATAGTGTCACTTGTCCCCTGGCACTATTTATGAAGTGACCCAGGGGACAAGCATGACACCCCACCATGCCTACATAGCTTACTCTCTAAGCTAGCCATGCCTATATATATGGGCATCCATCCATCCATCCAGGATGATGGACACTCACACACACTCACGGCCGCAAGCCACGGCCATACATGGCCGGCCACTAGCATGCCACATACATGCATTTACCAAGTCAGATGCCTATGGCACTGATCTCAGATACAGCTTCAGGAGCACTTTGTACTGCCCGATGTACACCCCGGATAGATACACTCAGACATGCAGCAGTAGGAGTATTATCTCTACGGAGAGCTCCGAAGCTGGGTAAACCACCGCGTGCTACTCGCATACCCGCTCCCGGTCCTATCAGCAGCAGTCTTACCCACACACTAAGCCCTTGTGGCATCTGTCGACTCGCAAGCCCCCCGTGAGAAATACCACGACATTTACTATTCACACAAAAAAGAGTCTTTACAACTTGGAAACTTAATATTTCTGAAAAGACGTCTTGACATATATATGGTGATAAATATTAGATCCAAGATTGATGCCTCAAGACTCTGAATGATAGCATAACCTCATACATTCAATTTACCAAAAAGATACATCAAGGAGGTTGTTCCACTGACATTGAAATTCTTGCCTTTTCTAAATTTTTGGCCTTCATTTTCTCCTAATTGATATGGTAACTAGTTCTTGTCATTCCCATTATTTATATAACAGCCGTTTGTACCATTCTAATTCGCATTCCCAACAGCAGACAACCAATAAGTTCTTCAGTTAAGCTTCTAGTAACTTATAGATTAATCTTCATGATTGTTTTCGCCTTCGGAATCTGTTTGATAGAAGGGTGTCTTGTGAGAAATCCAGAAGATTATGCTGCTGGGAAAGAAAATAAATTTAACAAAGAAATGAGGAAGAAAAGAATCACTGACCGGATCGGACATCGTCACCAACATGTCCTCTGCATTGGATTTGTTTAATTAGCATCCGGTAAATCAGTACCCACCAATATATGTGAAATACTAGAAGTGTGAAACAGAGACTGTTGCAAACATAGTAGTGCAAGGACATTATTTTGTTGTCCTTGTCCAGGATCATAGGTACTTCATAACTGAAAAGGACACGAGATCATTGACTTGATCAACAAAATGCGCAACAAAATGTAGTTGAGTAATGCTGCTTCCTAAACAGGTAAAGTAGCACCACATGCCAGAGCAACCTACAAACTGTAGTAGTATATGTTTACCTTGTGCTTCTTAGGACCAAGAAAGGAAAAACAATTAGCCGAAGAAGGATCCACGAAGCCACAAATAGTAGAAATGCTACAATAGCTAGCCACTCACAGCTACTGTACTTGGCCATCTTTCCAATCTCTAGAAATATATCACTTGCATCATGGATGGCTAAAATGACCGAGCCAGCACGAGTTATTCTGTTTGGAAGTGGCAGTAACTTCAAGTTTGGTATGATGTAGTATCATTATGGTATGGAAGGGCATGCAATTACACTCATCTACATACCTACAAATATAGGACATAACAATCAGAACAACAGTTGCCACATGGTGAGAGATCGAGATGCCGAAGTCCTTGCGTCTTGTTTCCCAGAACAGAAGAGCGAAGACAGAATATATGTAAAATCCGGCGGCATACATGTATACAGCCTTAAGCTTCAGCCTGGAGAAAGTATAAGAAAAAAAGACAATGTTGAAGCCTCTTGGGTGAAAAGCAAAGTTGCAATGAGGAACATAAGAGATAGTTTCTCGCTCTTACTTCATCTTTTGATCAGGCCAGAGCTGCTCACCAGGCCCTACCCAAAAGTATCTTGTATTTGTAAACCATGGCTCGTTGTATGTTACGGACAATGAAAAGAATTCCGCAGAAAGAAAATAGACAAATTTCCACGCTGACTCCTTGAATTTATTGATTTTCTTTCTCGTTTCATCTGTTTCACCAAGCTTATCATGTCCCTTTCCAAATATAAGTCGTCTTGCTAACACCTGCGAAGAGAGCGAGACGAAAGCTATAACATGTGCATGTAGTCGTGATTTGCACCATTCTTGAAATAATGTTGCTCATGGCGTACAACAGTGATATGGCATAATTTAGTATGGCACGCCGCCAATTTATGTAACAAGACGAGTACACCGTAACTACGACTAAAACCATGTTACAGATGACATGACAACAAGATGTAGCTTTATTTGGTGAATCAGCCACCTACGTGATTTGAAATCTTTCAAGAATCTCTTCTGGGTCAACGTTGAGACTTGTGACACCTTGAGCCTACACAAAAACTGGCTCATCTCATTCGAGGATACTCCTCCGTTCCACAATTCTCCACCTAATAATAAATGCGCTATTGCTTCTGGCGGTACATTATCGAAATTACTTCCAAAGTTACAAAATATTACTTACCGATGACACCTAGTGATAAAAAACGTTTCACACAGGGAATCCTCGCCTGGGGCGGCCCATGCAGTAGAAACCTTCTATAGTGCGCTCTGCACGATGGGAGAAGACACATCGTGTCTGTTTGGGCCGACCCATGTTCAGGAGGCCTATGTTTAAAATTTAGTTTTAATTTCGTTTTCCTTTTCATCTTCCCTTTTTTTTTCTACCTTACATAATTTGGGACAACAAAATAGTTTCGAAAGTTAAAAAAATGAGAATTCTAAAATATTTTATTTAATAATTCATAAATATTTGTGGATTCAGAAAATATTCATGATTTTTAAAAATAAGTTTGTGTATTAAAAAAATGTTAAGGAAAGTGATCAATATTACGCCAATTCAAAAAATGTTCATGAATTAAAAAAATATTCTAAAAATTTATAACTGTTTTCTACTTACAAAATAGTTTATTAATTCATAAAATATTCACTGATTCAAAAAATGATCATGCATTTCAAAAAATGTTTGTTAAATCAAAAAAATATTCGTGAATTTCAAAAATTGTTCCACCAATTTTCAAAAAATGTTCATCGATTCTAGAAATGTTGCCTATTCAAGGAAAATATTTTTAAAATGTTCATAATTTTTAATTTTTTTGCAAATAGTATAAAATATTCATGAGTTCAGAAAATGTTTGAAAATCTGTGTAAATGTTCAGAATCTGAAAAAAGATCATGATTTCAGATATGCTCACGAACTTTAAAAAATGTTTATGATTTTGAAAAATTGTTCACAATTTCAGCAAAATAAGAGTGATAGTGTATCTCAGTGATATAGCAAAATATGGTCATTGCCATTGAAGATTATGACATCTTTTTTTTTCTCCCGTTCTAATGCACGAGCCGTTTTGCTAGTTTAAACTAAAAACCACAACAAACTTTTTAACTAAAACCAAGATAAGAATTATGCAGCGGTGGGAGTATAGAAAATAAAGATATCCCTGACTGCCCACGAACGAAACGCGTCCTAAACCCGAAGAGCGAAACAGCCAGACAAAACTTACCTCAAAGGCGAATTGATCGAGGAGGAAGCGCAAGGTGGGGAAGAAGGCGACGAGCAGGGGGAGCACGGCGAAGTCACTGTACGCCGGGTAGGCCTCCGCATCCCAGTCCACCGGTGCCGAGGAAGAATAGGAGCCCAGGAAGACCTCCACGAGGGACGCCATTACACTTGCAGTTGCAGCGGCAGGAGATGCAAACGCTGGCTGGCTGGTTCTTGGATCCAAGAGTAAGGAGAAGGACTAGTAGGCAGTCAACACTAGCGAGGGGACAAGGAGGTGGAACTTGGCAAGAAGCAGTAGCGAAGTGAGCTGATGAACTGCCGTGCTTTTCTGTAGTATAGGAGGGCACATAAATTAAGTAAGTAATGGCCTACTGGATTGGGTAGGAAGATGAGGACAAGGAGGCCACGCATGAACAGCTACTCGGCCGATCTGACCCTGCTTAAGGCAATCGCGCGATTCCCTCCGAAGAAAAAGGAATAGCGAGATCGCGCTTGCTCAAATAATTAAGCTGCCAACGCCGCGCGTGTCAATGCCACGCCCGTGCATGGATGGCCAGTCGAGCATCGCATGCACATGGCCTGTCGAAGATCGATGCACATGGCCTCCATATTTGTTTTCTGACGAACAACAGTACTCTTGTACCGTACGTATATATTCATATTTTCAGTTTTTTTTATACGATACATATGTACAGGAAAAAGCAATCAAAGCTAACTAAAAATTATTGTGACTGTACAAAGCTGGCAATCCATGCCTCAAAATGCATGCAGTTCCTTTTTAAAAAAAAAACTTAATGCATGCAGTTCTTGAATAGTACAAAACCATCCCATTCTCGTCTGGGATTCCCAAAAAAAACCACTAAAAAACTTTTAGAATATCGGGCTAATTTTCATGGTGTTTAGGGGAGGTGCTTAGAAGTTTAGAGAAATAAACCAACTTTTGTTTAGTCATGATATTTTGAAATAAACAAATATATTTTTTGCAAAACATGAACATTTTCTGAAAATGGGAACATGTTTAATTTCTGAACAAAATTTGAAGATGGGGACATTTTTTTGAAATTCAGAACATTTTTTTAAAACGCTGACATATTTTGAAAGTCCTAAATATTTTCTAAATATGTGAATATTTTTTAAAGTTCCAAACATTATTTCAAAATGAACATTCTCTGAAAACTTGAATATTTCAAAATTTTGTGAGCAAAATTTTAAAATAGGAACTTCTTCTATAATTGCAAACAATAGTTGAAAGTACGAGCATTGTTTGGAATTCTCAGGCTGATTTTGAAAATGTGAAAAATGTTTGAAATTCCAAACATTTTTTTATTTTTGAATAAAGTTTGAAAATAGAAACAATTTTTGAAAATTTTAACAATATTTAGAAGAGCATTTTTGAAAACCCCTAACATTTTTTAAAAATACAATATTTTTGAAGTTGAAACTTATGCCACTCCTGCGATAGGAAAAGCGCCCTCCGCGAGGGGCACCCTCTAACTAGTTGCTCCCAAAATAAGGCCCATCTACCCCGCATAGGTTGCACCCGTGGCCGCTGCAGCGAAATGCACATACAAGAATAATTAGCCACCAAGTGTACAGCAGAGCAGATCGGTTCCATAGGGTTACATAGATGTCAGGGATACCTAGGGTTACATATATGTCGGTTACATCGGGAGATAAACATGTTGTAGATTGCATTTGTGCCTTGGAGTATGCGTTAAGTCTTCAAAAGATTCCATCTTGAGTACTCACTCTGTCGGAGTAATGGGCCACGGGTAGGCCAACTCGAGCCCCATGACCTTTCAAGACATCGGGGCAGGCTGCGCCCCTCAAGACCACAGGGCGAAAAGCCGCCTCCTGGGGAGTATACGGCAAGGCGGCCGACTGCCCGCTCACGGCCGAGTCCCAGGGACGACTTCCAGAGAAGCCGGCTTTGGGGAGTCGGCCGGTGACTCCAACAAACCGTGACCTCATCAAGGGGGACGGGGGAGGGGCGTGGCTACAATGAAGCCCACTCCCCGCCCCTTACCAAGGGCAGGCATGGCTACAGCGCGCCGTACTTGGGAGGATCTCCCCGTGGCGTGGCACTGTTGCCCAGCCGGCTCCGACATCAGCACCACTGTACCTGGTTCTGCGTCCACGACGGCTTGTCTGTACGGCCTGGAGGCAGCAGGGCCCACCAGCCAGCGAGACCTCGGGAGACGGCGGGAGCACCGCCAGTCGGACCCAACGGGAGTCGGCCCGGGGGAGTCGGCCGAGCCCTCCCCCGGGGCCCACGCGCCATTAATCAAGAAGAGATGGGGAGTGGCCACAGTGATCGCCCGCCAGGCGGCGGGGCTGTTGCCATGACCCCATGACCAAGCTTGCATCATCAGGAGCACGACTACAGTAATCAGCAGCCGGCAAGACCCGCCCGCGGCGGACGCGGCCTGTCGACTCCGTACCAGACCAGTCGGCGGGCCCCAGCAGCCGGCGGAGAAGCTGGAGGTCGGAGACACTGATGGTTGGGCCCGCGCCCAGTCACATTACCATTGTACCCCTGGGGGGTAGGCCTATATAAACCCCCCAGGGCACCCATGCAAAGGGTTGGATCCCAGAAGTTCTATACCTCACCAGATAGAGGGAGAGAGCTAGCCCTGCCCTCTCCTACCACCATACACAGCTCAAGGAGCAACCGTGTAAACCCTTGACTATAGTGATCATGCGGAGACCCTGCAGAGCAGCAGTAGGGGTATTATCTCCCCGGAGAGCCCCGAAGCTGGGTAAGATTCGCCGGCGTGCATGTCTTCACCTCATCCCGTTTCCAGGCACCGGCGACGTCCTACTCGCCCCCACCATGATAAGCCATCCGTTGGCATATGTCGCACCAAACCCCCGACATTTGGCGCCCATCGTGGGGCATGGTGCACCGCCGTCCGGAGATCTGTTTTGGACGGGAACCCTTTTCCTCCCTGGCGAGTGCAGCCAGCCAGGCACGCCAGACGAAGTTTGCGTCGACGCGCTGCACGGCGTGGAGATCGCCTGCGCAGCCAGCTCCTTGGCCGAACTTGTCGGCGAGGTCCGCCTCTCCGACGAGCCTGCGTCCGACACAGGCGTAGGCGGCCCCGTAAACCTCCTCGCGGGCCTCCTCGATCAACTCCACGTTTCTGGCGAGCCTGCCGTAGACTTGGAGTCCGTAGGCTCCACCGACCCAATGCTGGTCGACTCCGACACCGCGTCGGTCGACGCGTTCCCCTCCAATGTGGTGGTCTACGACGAACCTCTCCCCCACGCAGAGAGCAACGGGAGTACCGTCACTGAGGTGCTGGTCATCAGTCATGATGAGTTCCCTGGTGGAAGGGCACCTGACTCACTCGGCGCGGCGCTGCAAGACCTAGCTGCGCCCATCCCGGAAGATGCTGACGCAGAGACGTTAGAAGCGCGCCGCCTTCAGCTTGTTGAAGGCGCGAAGAAGCTAGCCAGCATTAGACGCTTGTCAGAAGCTTACCAGCGGGAGATGGATTGCGCTGTTGGCGGCTCGCCGGCTCCGACAGGGCCCAGCCGCCTTGGCGCGGTTCAGCAGTGCGGCGTAGCCATCGCCAGCCTGTTTGGGGCTAGTCGCCCCGTGTATGCCACGCTAGCGGAGAACATCCGAGCCGCCCAGGCAGCGGCGGATGAGCTGGACAATTTCGAGGGCGAAGAGCGCCGCCTCATGATGGAGCGAGTCCAGCGGCTCCTCGACGCGGCCGCCACGCAGAACGAGGCCGGCTGCCGCATGGAGGCGCCGCAGCGGCCAAACGATGACCCACACCGAGATCAAGGCGCGACGTCTCAGATGCCGACTGGCGGTGCCCGAGGAAGAAAGGACAAGGAGCCAGCTGTCAGCCTAAGTCGGACTCGGATTACCATAGAGCGCGACCGAGACGGCCGCCCAAGAGCAGTGGAACGACGAGACGACTGTCCGCCTCCCCCTCCCCGCAAGGAGAGGCAAGTCTCCCCGCCGCCTGTTGGCCATCCGACTCTCGGAGACCGCCTTGACCGCCGAGAGGGAGTTGGGAAGAATGACGCCCGCCACCGGATCGACCGACTTCACCGATCCCTGGCGCTGGAAGAAGAAGACGAGCTGGGTCCGCCTTGTTTCGGGCCCCGCATTCGGGACGAACCCTTTCCCAGAGGGTTCACGCTCCCAAGAGACACGCCCAAGTATACCGGCTCCGTGAAGCCGGAAGACTGGCTAGTCGACTACTCCACGGCTGTCAGCATAGCAAACGGCAACAAGTGTGTCGCCGTAAAGTACGTTCCGCTCATGCTCCAGGGCATGGCCCGGACGTGGTTGAACAGCCTGAAGCCCCGCAGCATCAACAGCTGGGTCGACTTCACCGAAGCATTCGTCCGCAACTTCACCAGCACGTACAAGCGTCCTCCCAAGCCTCGTCAGCTCTCCTTGTGCGTGGAAGGTCCTGACGAGTCGACTCGCGACTACCTCACGCGTTGGGCCGAGCTCCGGAACTCCTGTGAGGGCGTGCACGAGGTGCAGGCCATCGAGTACTTCACAGCCGGGTGCCGAGAAGGCACCCTCCTCAAGCACAAGCTCCTCTGCGACAAGCCAGAAACCCTCGACGAGCTACTGATCATAGCGGACAAGTACGCTACGGCCGACTCCTCCATGAAGACGGAAATTCAAATCAGCACGACTGGCAAAGTAGCTCCTCAGGCTCCAAGAACTCCGGCAGCAGACGCCGGCCGGCGACAATAGCAGGGTGACAACAAGCGCAAGGCCCTGCAGCCGACTTCCAGCAGCCGGCAGGTCGCGACCCTCGAAGCCCAGCAGCCAGAAGAGCAGCCTCCACCCAAGCGACAGAAAGGCGGCAAGCCGAACTGGTTGCCGGCCTTCTCCTACGAGCAGACCTTGGATGGACCTTGCAAGTTCCATAGCAGCGCGAAGCCATCGAATCACACCACCCAGAAGTGCCACTAGCTCACCAGGATCGCTAAAGGAGACGGCCTCCTGCCACCCCCGCCTGCTGGGCAGCCGCCTCCGCCCCAGCAGCCGGCAGTCAGGCCAGTCGACGCAGTATAAGACGAGTACCCTGAAGAGCACGGAGCCTACGTGGTGTTCACCAGCGTGGCTGATGATCGACGTAGCAGGCGGCTGTAGCGACAGGAGGTGAACTCAGTAGCCTCAGAGACGCCAGAGTTCATGCACTGGTCAGAGAGGCCCATCAGCTGGAGCAGGGCTGACCACCCAAAAGTGATGCCGAGTCCGGGCTCCTACGCGTTGGTCCTGGACGCCACCTTTGCCACGGACAAATGGGTCGCGCGTTTCTCGCGAGTCCTGATAGATGGGGGCAGCAGCATCAACACCCTGTACAAGGACACCATGGAGAAGTTAGGAATCAAGCAGAGACAGCTTCAGAACAGCCGGACCATGTTCCACGGCATTGTTCCCGGGCTTTCCTGTTCACCAATCAGCAAGATCCTGATTGACGTCCTCTTTGGGGACAAAGACCACTTCCGAAGAGAGTCTGTTTGGTTTGAGGTGGTGGACCTTGAGAGCCCATACCATGCGTTGCTTGGCCGGCCCGCCTTGGCCAAGTTCATGGCGGTCCCCCACTACGCCTACCTCAAGATGAAGATGCCCAGTTCCAGGGAAATTCTGACTTTGGCCGGCGACTACCGGAAGTCGTCCGCCTGCGCGGCCGAGAGCAGTCGACTGGCCGAGTCCGTGGTGATTGCGGCCGAGAAGCGACTCCTTGAGCGAGTTGTGGCGATGGCCGGCAAGCAGCCAGAGATATCGCCCGACCCGAAGGATTCGGAAGCCGAAGGTTCGTTCAAGCCGACCAAAGAGACAAAGAAGATACCCTTGGATCCGGAGCACCCAGAGAAGTACGCTGTCGTAGGTGCAAACCTCGACAGCAAATAGGAAGGCGAGCTCGTCGATTTCCTCCGTGAGAATTGGGACATCTTCGCATGGTCTCCCAAAGACATGCCAGGTGTGCCGACAGAATTCGCCGAGCACAAGTTACACGTCCGGTCTGATGCAAAGCCGGTCAGGCAGCCCCTGTGCCGCTTATCAGAAGAGAAGAGAAGAGTTGTCGGAGAAGAGATAGCCCGACTCCTAGCAGCCAGCTTCATTATGGAAGTTTTCTTCCCGGAGTGGCTGGCAAACCCGGTCCTGGTGCTAAAGAAGAACAAGCAATGGCGAATGTGTATTGACTACACGAGCCTCAACAAGGCCTGCCCCAAGGACCCATTTGCTCTGCCAAGAATTGATCTGATGATAGACTCCACAGCCGGATGCGAGCTGTTGAGTTTCTTGGATGCGTACTCAGGATATCACCAGATCAAGCTGAGCCTGGCCGACAGATTGAAGACCGCCTTCATCACGCCGTTTGGAGCATTCTGCTACCTCACCATGACGTTCGGCTTGAGGAATGCCGGCGCCACCTTTCAGCGTTGCATGCAGAAGTGCCTCCTCAAGTAGCTCGGCAGGAACGCCCACGTTTACGTGGACGACGTGGTGGTGAAGACGGAAAAGCAAGGAACATGCTGGAAGACATCAAGGAGACCTTTGAGAACCTGCGCCGGTTCCAGATCAAGCTCAACCCCGAGAAGTGTGTCTTCGGAGTACCAGCCGGCCAGCTGCTGGGTTTCCTGGTCTCTGAACACGGCATAGAATGCAACCCAATAAAAATCAAGGCCATCGAGAGAATGGAGGTACCTAGCCGACTGCTGGATGTGCAGAAGTTCACCGGCTGCTTGGCGTCCATCAGCCAATTCATCAGTCGGCTGGGCGAGAAAGCTCTCCCCTTATACCAACTCATGAAGAAGACCACTTTTTTTGAGTGGAACCATAAGGCGGACGAAGCTTTCCACCAGTTGAAGAAGATGCTGACTACTCCATCCGTCCTGGCGGCTCCGACTCCCAAGGAACCTATGCTCCTGTACATCGCCGCCACCAGCCGAGTAGTCAGCACAGTCATTGTAGTAGAGCGCAAGGAGGAAGGCAAGGCGCTACCTGTCCAGAGACCAGTATATTACCTGCGCGAGGTACTGTCGACCTCCAAGCAGAACTACCCCCACTACCAGAAGATGTGCTATGGCGTGCACTTTGCCGCCAAGAAATTGAAGCCTTACTTTCAAGAACATCCAATCACGGTGGTCTGCACGACTCCACTTGCCGAGATCATTGGTAGCCGAGATGCCTCTGGTCGAGTGGCTGAGTGGGCCATAGAGCTGGCTCCTTACACCATCTACTACCAGCCCCGCACCGCTATCAAATCACAAGCACTGCTCGACTTCCTCGTCGACTGGGCCGAGACCCAGTACCTGCCTCCAGCGCCTGACTCCATCCATTGGCGGATGCACTTCGACGGCTCCAAGATGCGCACCGGCTTGGGAGCCGGCGTCGTCCTCACCTCTCCCAAAGGCGACAAGCTCAAATATGCACTGCAAATCCATTTTGCCACCTCCAACAACGTGGCCGAGTACGAGGCGCTCATTCATGGGCTCCGGCTTGCCAAAGAATTTGGCATCCGCCGGATCTTGTGTTATGGCGACTCGGACTTAGTGGTCCAGCAGTCGTCTGGCGATTGGGACGCAAAAGATGCAAACATGGCGAGCTACCGTTTCCTCGTGCAGCAACTCAGCGGGTATTTCGAAGGGTGCGAGTTCCTCCATGTGCCAAGAAACGACAACGACCAAGCAGATGCCTTGGCACGAATCGGCTCTACCCGCCAAGCAATACCATCTGGCGTCGCCCTTCAACGCCTCCTCAAGCCGTCTGTCAAGCCTTCACCAGAATCAGACTCCATCTTTGTGCCGGCTCCTCCCGAAGATGGCGGATCCGACTCTAGAGCTCCAGCAGTCGGAACGGGGACTTTGGCGGGCGACTCCAAAGCTGCCACAGTCGAGCCCGGCCCGGGGACTGCGGTGACGGACTCGAAGATTCCAGAACTCGGCCCAAGGACCGAGCCAGTCGGCCTGGGGACTTCATCATCCCAACAAGCGGCTGTTGACTCCAGCCCGCCGCCTCCCAGCCCAGCCGCCCTCGTCCAAGTCACAGTTCTGATAGTCGATGAAATAGCAGCACCCTCATGGGCCCAGCCCATCCTCAAATTTCTGGTGAACAAAGAGCTACCAACTGATGAGACCTCAGCTCGGCAAGTACAACGTCGGGCAGTAGCCTATACCATAATCAACAAAGAGCTGGTCAGGCGCAGCGTCACAGGTGTCTACCAGCGCTGCGTAGAGCCAGAGCAAGGCCAGGCGATCCTCAAAGACATCCATCAAGGTGAATGTGGCCACCATGCGGCTTCAAGAGCACTCGTCACCAAAGCTTTTCGGCATGGTTTCTTTTGGCCGACTGCCTTGGAAGAGGCCAAGGAGTTGGTCCAAAAATGCAAAGGGTGCCAGAAGTTCAGCTCCAAGCCACACCAGCCGGCTTCCGCGCTCAAGACCATCCCCATTGCTTGGCCTTTCGCAGTTTGGGGTCTAGACATGGTGGGGCCATTCAAAACAGCACGAGGTGGTTTAACTCACCTACTTGTCGCAGTGGACAAGTTCACCAAGTGGGTGGAAGTAAAGCCAATTAAGAAACTGAACGGTCCGACTGCCGTGACCTTCATCACCGATATCACAATTCGGTACGGCATACCACACAGCATCATCACCGACAACGGCACAAATTTTGCCAAAGGCGCCTTGGCCCATTTCTGCGCAACATAGGGCATCCGACTAGACCTAGTGTCCGTCGTCCACCCGCAGTCAAACGGCCAAGTGGAGCGAGCAAACGGCCTCATCCTATCCGGCATCAAGCCTCGGTTGATCGAGCCTCTGGAGCGCTTGGCTGGCTGCTGGCTCGATGAGCTGCCAGCCATCCTCTGGAGTCTGCACACGACTCCAAATAAGTCAACCGGCTTCACGCCCTTCTTCCTCGTCTATGGTGCCGAAGCCGTCATCCCAACAGACATAGAGTTCGACTCCCCATGAGTCACCATGTACACCGAGGAGGAAGCAGAAGAAGCACGGCAAGACGACGTTGATCTGCTGGAAGAGGGCCGGCTGCTGGCACTCAGCCGGTCCAGCATCTACTAGCAGAGTCTGCGCCGATACCACAACAGGAAGGTCAGGCCAAGATCTTTCCAAGAAGGCGACTTTGTGCTCCGGCTGATCCAGCGAACAGCCAGCTAGCACAAGCTGTCACCGCCTTGGGAGGGCCCTTTCATCATCAGCAAAGTACTAGGCAACGACTCCTACTACCTGATCGACGCTCAGAAGCCCCGAGCACGCAAGAGGGATGACTCCGGCAAGGAGACAGAGCGGCCATGGAATGCAAATCTTCTCCGAAGATTTTATAGTTGATGCAGTATGTACCACGCTACCTTTTATATTAAAGTACCAAGACTTCAGGCCCCCCGAGACGAGCTCGGGGACTGCCCTCTTTTGTCTGTATGATAACAATTATGCCTACAAGTATGATTACTCTTTGTTATACCGTTTGGCACCGGGCTCGACAAGTCGGCCCGGGGACTTGCCGCCTTGCACTATGAAACGCTTCCTGCAGCCAGACAAGTAGTGTGTAGCATCTAAGCCGTCTTCTGTCAGAAGCCGCAGCTCGCAGAGCGACTGTACGGTGGGCAGAGGTAAGGTAGAATGGGTGCTCGCACGAAAAATGGCTAAGGACTCAAAGCATAAAACATAGCTCAAGACGGCTTCCAGCCTTTCTCGCAAACCGATTCTCGGATAGTCAGATTGTTGTTTTCTATCCAACTTGCTCAAAGAATCTTGAAATCGGCTAAGTACTTGCTTTCCCAAAGTAGCCTAGAACTTGATCCAACAACGGTCTGCAGAGCGGCTGTTCGATTGCAAGGCAGGCAACTAGGGGAAAGCGGCAAAGGAAAACAGCCAAAAGAACAATGAGCAAGAAAGGATAGATATATAAATTTACATAACATAGGCCCTTGGCCGAATTGTCAAGCAGAGGTTCAAAATACACCCGCAGGTGGAATTGTGCGAATTAACAAGTTCTTCAAAAGACTACTGAAGCAGATAAAACAAAAGACACAGTGATAGTTTAGGAGGTGGCAGACGGAGTCGGGGGGTCGGAGGAGGCGCCAGCGTCAGTCGTCAGGGCGGTCGGCCGGCTAGTCTCGGCTTGATCGCCTCCGGCAGCAGTCGGATCGGTCGCATGCGGCTCGTTGCTGGAGGCGCAGTCGGGCTGAGGCTGGCCATCTGCTTCGTCTTCTGGTGCCTCCGCCTCGCCCTCATCCTCCTCCTCGACGCTGGAGCCGATCACCTCCGCCGAGTCTTCGCCGTAGTCTGGGTTCATCCCAAACCACTCCGGCGGGACCTCCTCGCCGTCTTCAGACCGCTCGGGGACGAAGATGCTCGTATCGGTGTACTCGGCGATCGCTGTAGCACGCTTTATGAGGGCGTCTTCCGCAGCCGCCAGCTCCGGCTGGGCCTCCGACCGAAGCGTGGCCAACCGGTCTAGATCCATACCCGGGTACCACGCCTTGACGAACTCTAAGGCCCGACGCGCTCCAGCCCGGGCCGAAGAGCCCTTCCAAGCCTCGAGGCGACCAGCCGCGACCTCCAACCAGTTGGCCGTCAGGCTGGGGGTGCGCGGAGCCTGCATATCTGGCCAAAGGTCGGAGATCGCCTGGGCGCCGACGCACTGAAGCTGGCGCAGCATCTGGTGAGCCGGCCGGAGGCGAGCCTCGATACTCAAGATGTGCTCATCAAGAGTTCGGGGGGCATCGGCGGCGATCTCTGCGCCCTCCGCCCTCCGACTTGCACGATCGGCCTCGATGGCTTGGATAGCGGCCTGAGACTGCCTAGAGAAGAAGTCTGCAAAAGACACGAAGAAACAAAAAACCGAGTCAAAAACCAGGAGTCGGCACGACCTAGGTCGGCAGCTCAAAGAAAGAAAACAAAGAGACTCACCATCAACGATGTCTTCGATCTCGTGGAAGCCGGAGGATAGCAACGCCTCCTTGTTAGACCAGGAAGAGCGCTCGCTCGCGAACTCGGCCAGGAGAGCGGCCTTCATCTCCTCCGCCTCCCTCTGCGACTTCGCGAGCAGCCCCTTCTGCTCTGCCAACTGAGTGGCCAACAGATTGTGCTCCGCGGCGAGCTTGCTGCACTCCTCCCCTTTGACGAGCAGGGCGGAGTTGACTTCGCTCAGCTGCTGTTGAAGAGCAGCGTTGGCCCCTGAAGGAAAGAAAGAAAGACAACAGTCGTCAATAAAGTAGGTCGCCGGGGAGATCCGGCCCGACTGCTCAGCAGTCGGCCCGAATCTCGGGGACTACAGCCCGCGGGTGCGCTAGCGCGCCCCCGCAGAGAAGAGAAAAAGGAGAAGGACTTACTCCGGCTCTCCGCCAAGTCGGCGGTCCGCTTGCCCAACTCTTCAACATTACGGTTGAAGGCGGTGACGCGGAGGTTGTGGTAGTCCTGCAACAAGCATTTCAGACAAAGTTAGTACCCAGAAGTCCATCAAATTGGAGTTCTGGGCCGCTTGCTCAGCAGCCGACCTGAAACTCGGGGACTACACCCAGTGGGTGCGCTGGCACGCCCCCACAGAGAGGAACAAGAAAAATAAAGGCCCAAAGAAAAAAACATACCCGGATGGCCGCCCGCGATGCCAGGAACGCCTTGGTGCAGCTCTGGAGGGCGTCGCCCTCAGCACGGAGCTTCGCCTGGACGTCCAGGAGCGCCCGGTTCAGCGGCCCTGTGCCGCCTCCCCGCACCCACCCAACGGGTGCGGCACTCGTCGCCTCGCCGCCTGGAGCCGCCGAGCTGGCAGTGCCGGCTTCCAGGGGGTGGGGTGTCGAAGTTGCCTTCTCCCGAAGACGGCGCGCTGGCGAGCCGACCTGGAGGAGTAGCCTCGCCACGGCCTCGTCTTCGGTCGGCGGCACCGAAGGGTCCGCTGGCCGCTCGCCTCGCACGCCTTCAGACGGCGCCGGAGGCGGCGCGGAACGTTCACGCCCGGAGTAGAGGGCTCGCTGCCTTCCCTCTCCTCGACGAGGTTCTCCCCGCCGGCTCCTCCAGTCTGCCCCATGAACTCCGGAGGCGGCGGCGCAGAGTTCAGCGGGGTAACAAGCAAGGCCGCCTGGCGGCGTGCGGCTTCCTCAGCCTGCTGCTTCGCTGCGGCGGCGGCTTCGGCCTCCGCTAGTTTTTTCTTGGTGGAGGCCTCCGCCCTGTAGGCCTCCGCCTTTTCCAGGCGGAGGGCGTCTTCTTCATTGCGCTTCTCCTGCGCATTCCGCTCCGTCGCCTCCCGGAGGTCAGCAGCGGGGTCAATCCGCCGAGTGGTGGCGGGCGTCTCCGCTGACCCCATGACGGAGGCGGCGGCAACCCGCTCCAGAGAGAGGGGAGCCCTGAAGAAAGAGGGGTGAGCAGAGACTCAGACAAAGCACGAAGAAAGAACGAACTTTGAAGACAGAATACTTAAACAGAGACCAACGGAGGCTTCTTCACTTCCTTACGGAAGCGGATGGCCTTCGCGGCCGCCTCGTCCCGCCGGGTCGCCGCAGCCGAGCCCTTGGGCTTCTTCGGCCGGCTGCCGAACAAAGTCGGCGCAGCCCGGTGCTTCTTCCCGCCGCCTGGAGCGCCCGACGTGGCAGAGGAGCCCGCGCCCGGCTGGCTGGCTCCTGGCCGATGGCGAGGGGCGACTCCTTCCTCGGCGTCGTCTTCAGGCCAGTCGGCAAAGGTGGCCGAGGGCCTGAAGTCTCCTGTCGTCCCTCCTCCTCCCTCGGCGTCATCCTCCAGAGCCACCGCCCCCAGATCAGGGTCGTCGACGTCACTCTCCGCCCGGTCGGCGACGAACTCACGGGCCGGCCCCGAGGTGCCGGCTGGTGGGTGAAGAAGGGGATTCTAACCAAAAAGCAGACTGATTAGAACAAGACTCGGCAAGAAGAAGACAATCTAAAGAAAAGAAAGGCGACTCACCACAGGCGGGGGGTTAGCGCGGGAGTATGGCTCCTTGCCGAATCGCCAGTCCTCCGGGAGCCTGCTGTCCGAGAGGTAGTTCACCATCAAGGCCACCTCTTCGTGAGGCATGTCCTTGGTGTTGGGGAACGTAGTAATTTCAAAAAAAAATCCTACACACACGCAAGATCATGGTGATGCATAGCAACGAGGGGAGAGTGTGATCTACGTACCCTTGTAGACCAATAGAGGAAGCGTTATGACAACGCGGTTGATGTAGTCGTACGTCTTCACGGCCCGATCGATCAAGCACCGAAACTACGACACCTCCGAGTTCTAGCACACGTTCAGCTCGATGACGACCCCCGGACTCTGATCCAGCAAAGTGTCGGGGAAGAGTTCCGTCAGCACGACGGCGTGGTGATGATCTTGATGTACTACCGTCGCAGGGCTTCGCCTAAGCACCGCTACAATATTATCGAGGATTATGGTGGAAGGGGGCACCGCACATGGCTAAGAATATGATCACGTGGATCAACTTGTGTCTCTAGGGGTGCCCCCTGCCCCCGTATATAAAGGAGCAAGGGGAGGAGGCCGGCCGGCCCCTATGGCGCGCCAAGGAGGAGTCCTCCTCCTAGTAGGAGTAGGACTCCTACTAGGAGGGGGAAAGAAGTGGGGAGGGAGAAGGAAAGGGGGCGCCGCCCCCCCTCTCCTAGTCCAATTCGGACCAGGGGGAGGAGGCGCGCGGCCC
>NC_041388.1:361441936-361499949 GCF_002162155.2 Triticum dicoccoides
GGTAACCCTCCGGTTCTCCGGTTTTCCGAAGCAGCTATGTACTCCGCTTCACATGTAGATCCCGCCACAACGCTTTGTTTAGAACTGCACCAACTGACAGCTCCACCGTTTAATGTGAACACGTATCCGGTTTGTGATTTAGAATCGTCCGGATCAGTGTCAAAGCTTGCATCAATGTAACCATTTACGATGAGCTCTTTGTCACCTCCATATATGAGAAACATATCCTTAGTCCTTTTCAGGTATTTCAGGATGTTCTTGACCGCTGTCCAGTGATCCACTCCTCGATTACTTTGGTACCTCCCTGCTAGACTTATAGCAAGACACACATCAGGTATGGTACACAGCATTGCATACATGATACAGCCTATGGTTGAAGCATAGGGAACATCTTTCATTTTCTCTCTATCTTCTGCATTGGTCGGACTTTGAGTCTTACTCAATTTCACACCTTGTAACACAGGCAAGAATCCTTTCTTTGCTTGATCCATTTTGAACTTTTTCAAAACTTTGTCAAGGTATGTGCTTTGTAAAAAGTCCAATTAAGCGTCTCGATCTGTCTCTATAGATCTTGATGCCCAATATGTAGGCAGCTTCACCGAGGTCTTTCATTGAAAAACTTTTATTCAAGTATCCCTTTATGCTATCCAGAAATTCTATATCATTTCCGATTAGTAATATGTCATCTACATATAATATCAGAAATGCTACAGAGCTCCCACTCACTTTCTTGTAAATATAGGCTTCTCCAAAAGTCTGTATAAAACCAAATGATTTGATCACACTATCAAAGCGTTTATTCCAACTCCGAGAGGCTTGCACCAGTCCATAAATGGATCGCTGGAGCTTGCACACTTTGTTAGCTCCCTTTGGATCGACAAAACCTTCTAGCTGCATCATATACAACTCTTCTTGCAGAAATCCATTCAGGAATGCAGTTTTGACATCCATTTGCCAAATTTCATAATCATAAAATGCGGCAATTGCTAACATGATTCGGACAGACTTAAGCATCGCTACGGGTGAGAAGGTCTCATCGTAGTCAATCCCTTGAACTTGCCGAAAACCTTTTTGCGACAAGTCGAGCTTTGTAGACAGTAACATTACCGTCAGCGTCAGTCTTCTTCTTAAAGATCCATTTATTCTCAATTGCTTGCCGATCATTGGGCAAGTCAACCAAAGTCCATACTTTGTTCTCATACATGGATCCCATCTCAGATTTCATGGCTTCAAGCCATTTTGCGGAATCTGGGCTCACCATCGCTTCTTCATAGTTCGTAGGTTCATCATGATCTAGTAGCATGACTTCCAGAACAGGATTATCGTACCACTCTGGCGCGGATCTTACTCTGGTTGATCTACGAGGTTCAGTAGTATCTTGTTCTGAAGTTTCATGATCATTATCATTAGCTTCCTCACTAATTGGTATAGGTGTCACAGAAACTGGTTTATGTGATGTACTACTTTCCAATAAAGGAGCAGGTACAGTTACCTCGTCAAGTTCTACTTTCCTCCCACTCACTTCTTTCGAGAGAAACTCCTTCTCTAGAAAGTTTCCGAATTTAGCAACAAAAGTCTTGCCTTCGGATCTATGATAGAAGGTGTATCCAATAGTTTCCTTTGGATATCCTATGAAGACACATTTCTCCGATTTGGGTTCGAGCTTATCAGGTTGAAGTTTTTTCACATAAGCATTGCAGCCCCAAACTTTCAGAAACGACAACTTTGGTTTCTTGCCAAACCACAGTTCATAAGGGGTCGTCTCAACGGATTTTGATGGTGCCCTATTTAACGTGAATGCAGCCGTCTCTAGAGCATATCCCCAAAACGATAGCGGTAAATCAGTAAGAGACATCATAGATCACACCATATCTAGTAAAGTACGATTACGACGTTCGGACACACCATTACGCTGTGGTGTTCCGGGTGGCGTGAGTTGCGAAACTATTCCACATTGTTTCAAATGTACACCAAACTCGTAACTCAAATATTCTCCTCCACGATCAAGTCGTAGGAATTTTATTTTCTTGTTACGATGTTTTTCAACTTCACTATGAAATTCTTTGAACTTTTCAAACGTTTCAGACTTATGTTTCATTAAGTAGATATACCCATATCTGCTTAAGTCATCTGTGAAGGTGAGAAAATAACGATATCCGCCACGAGCTTCAACATTCATCGGACAACATACATCTGTATGTATGATTTCCAACAAATCTGTTCCTCTCTCCATAGTACCGAAGAACGGTGTTTTTTGTCATCTTACCCATAAGGCACGGTTCGCAAGTACCAAGTGATTCATAATCAAGTGGTTCCAAAAGCCCATCAGTTTGGAGTTTCTTCATGCGCTTTGCACCGATATGACCCAAATGGCAGTGCCACAAATAAGATGCACTATCATTATCAACTCTGCATCTTTTGGCTTTAACATTATGAATATGTGTGTCACTACTATCGAGATTTAATAAGAATAGACCACTCTTTAAGGGTGCATGACCATAAAAGATATTACTCATATAAATAGAACAACCATTATTCTCTGATTTAAATGAATAACCGTCTCGCATCAAACAAGATCCAGATATAATGTTCATGCTTAACGCTGGCACCAAATAACAATTATTTAGGTCTAATACTAATCCCGAAGGTAGATGTAGAGGTAGCGTGCCGACTGCGATCACATCGACTTTGGAACCATTTCCCACATGCATCGTCACCTCGTCCTTAGCTAATCTTCACTTAATCCGTAGTCCCTGTTTCAAGTTGCAAATATTAGAAATAGAACCAGTATCAAATACCCAGGTGCTACTACGAGCATTAGTAAGGTACACATCAATAACATGTATATCACATATACCTTTGTTCATCTTGCCATCCTTCTTATCCGCCAAATACTTGGGGAAGTTCCACTTCCAGTGACCAGTCTGCTTGTAGTAGAAGCACTCAGTTTCAGGCTTAGGTCCAGGTTTGGGTTTCTTCTCTTGAGTAGCAACTTGCTTGCTGTTCTTTTTGAAGTTCCCTTCTTCTTCCCTTTGCCCTTTTTCTTGAAACTAGTGGTCTTGTTGATCATCAACACTTGATGCTCCTTCTTGATTTCTACCTCCACAGCTTTCAGCATTGCGAAGAGCTCGGGAATAGTCTTATTCATCCCTTGCATATTATAGTTCATCACGAAGCTCTTGTAGCTAGGTGGCAGTGATTGGAGAATTCTGTCAATGACGCAATCATCTAGAAGATTAACTCCCAATTGAATCAAGTGATTATTATACCCAGACATTTTGAGTATATGCTCACTGACAGAACTGTTCTCCTCCATCTTGCAGCTATAGAACTTATTGGAGATTTCATATCTCTCAATCCGGGCATTTGCTTGAAATATTAACTTCAACTCCTGGAACATCTCATATGCTCCATGACGTTCAAAAACGTCGTTGAAGTCCCGATTCTAAGCCGCAAAGCATGGCACACTGAACTATCGAGTAGTCATCAGCTTTGCTCTGCCAGACGTTCATAACATCTGGTGTTGCTCCAGCAGCAGGCCTGGCTCCCAGCGGTGCTTTCAGGACATAATTCTTCTGTGCAGCAATGAGGATAATCCTCAAGTTACGGACCCAGTCCATGTAATTGCTACCATCATCTTTCAACTTTGCTTTCTCAAGGAACGCATTAAAATTCAACGGAACAACAACACGGGCCATCTATCTACAATCAAACATAAACAAGCAAGATACTGTCAGGTACTAAGTTCATGATAAATTTAGGTTCAATTAATCATATTACTAAAGAACTCCCACTTAGATAGGCATCCCTCTAATCCTCTAAGTGATTACGTGATCCAAATCAACTAAACCATATCCGATCCTCACGTGAGATGGAGTAGTTTCATTGGTGAACATCGCTATGTTGATCATATCTATTATATGATTCACGCTCGACCTTTCGGTCTTTGTGTTCCGAGGCCATATCTGTATATGCTTGGCTCGTCAAGTATAACCTGAGTATTCCACGTGTGCAACTGTTTTGCACCCGTTGTATTTGAACGTAGAGCCTATCACACCCGATCATCACGTGGTGTCTCAGCACGAAGAACTTTCGCAATGGTGCATACTCAGGGAGAACACTTCTTGATAATTAGTGAGAGATCATCTTAAAATGCTACCGTCAATCAAAGCAAGATAAGATGCATAAAAGATAAACATCACATGCAATCAATATAAGTGATATGATATGGCCATCATCATCTTATGCTTGTGATCTCCATCTTCGAAGCACCGTCGCGATCACCATCGTCACCGGCGTGACACCTTGATCACCATCATAGCATCGTTGTCGTCTCGCCAATCTTATGCTTCCACGACTATCGCTACCGCTTAGTGAAAAAGTAAAGCATTATAGCGCAATTGCATTGCATACAATAAAGCGACAACCATATGGCTCCTGCCAGTTGCCGATAACTTGGTTACAAAACATGATCATCTCATACAATAAAATTTAGCATCATGTCTTGACCATATCACATCACAACATGCCCTGCAAAAACAAGTTAAACGTCCTCTACTTTGTTGTTGCAAGTTTTACGTGGCTGCTACGGGCTTAAGCAAGAACCAATCTTACCTACGCATCAAAACCACAATGATAGTTTGTCAAGTTGGTGTTGTTTTAACCTTCGCAAGGACCGGGCGTAGCCACACTCGGTTCAACTAAAGTTGGAGAAACTGTCGCCCGCTAGCCACCTTTGTGCAAAGCACGTCGGGAGAACCGGTCTCGCGTAAGCGTACGCGTAATGTCGGTCCGGGCCGCTTCGTCCAACAATACCGCCGAACCAAAGTATGACATGCTGGTAAGCAGTATGACTTATATCGCCCACAACTCACTTGTGTTCTACTCGTGCATATAACATCAACACATAAAACCTAGGCTCGGATGCCACTGTTGGGGAACGTAGTAATTTCAAAAAAAAATCCTACGCACACGCAAGATCATGGTGATGCATAGCAACGAGGGGAGAGTGTGATCTATGTACCCTTGTAGACCGACAACGGAAGCGTTATGACAACGCGGTTGATGTAGTCGTACATCTTCATGGCCCGACCGATCAAGCACCGAAACTACGGCACCTCCGAGATCTAGCACACGTTCAGCTCGATGATGATCCCCGGACTCCGATCCAGCAAAGTGTCGGGGAAGAGTTCCGTCAGCACGACAGCATGGTGACGATCTTGATGTACTACCGTCGCAGGGCTTCGCCTAAGCACCGCTACAATATTATCGAGGATTATGGTGGAAGGGGGCACCGCACACGGCTAAGAATATGATCACGTGGATCAACTTGTGTGTCTAGGGGTGCCCCCTGCCCCCGTATATAAAGGAGCAAGGGGAGGAGGCCGGCCGGCCCCTATGGCGCGCCAAGGAGGAGTCCTCCTCCTAGTAGGAGTAGGAAAGAAGTGGGGAGGGAGAAGGAAAGGGGGGCGCCGCCCCCCCTCTCCTAGTCCAATTCGGACCAGGGGGGGAGGAGGCGTGCGGCCCACCTTTGGCTGCCCCTCTCTCTCTCCACTAAGGCCCATATGGCCCATTACTTCTCCCGGGGGGGTTCCGGTAACCCTCTGGTTCTCCGGTTTTCTCCGAAATCACCCGGAACACTTCTGGTGTCCGAATATAGCCGTCCAATATATCAATCTTTATGTCTCGACCATTTCGAGACTCCTCGTCATGTCCGTGATCACATCCGGGACTCCGAACTAACTTCGGTACATCAAAACTCATAAACTCATAATATAACTGTCATCGAAACCTTAAGCGTGCGGACCCTACGGGTTCGAGAACAATGTAGACATGACCGAGACACGTCTCTGGTCAATAACCAATAGCAGAACCTGGATGCTCATATTGGCTCCTACATATTCTACGAAGATCTTTATCGGTCAGACCGCATAACAACATACGTTGTTCCCTTTGTCATCGGTATGTTACTTGCCCGAGATTCGATCGTCGGTATCTCAATACCTAGTTCAATCTCGTTACCGGCAAGTATCTTTACTCGTTTCGTAATACATCATCTCGCAACTAACTCATTAGTTGTAATGCTTGCAAGGCTTATGTGATGTGCATTACCGAGAGGGCCCAGAGATACCTCTCCAACAATCGGAGTGACAAATCCTAATCTCGAAATACGCCAACCCAACATTCACCTTTGGAGACACCTGTAGAGCTCCTTTATAATCACCCAGTTACGTTGTGACGTTTGGTAGCACACAAAGTGTTCCTCCGGTAAATGGGAGTTGCATAATCTCATAGTCGTAGGAACATGTATAAGTCATGAAGAAAGCAATAGCAACATACTAAACGATCGGGTGATAAGCTAATGGAATGGGTCATGTCAATCACATCATTCTCCTAATGATGTGATCCCATTAATCAAATGACAACACATGTCTATGGTTAGGAAACATAACCATCTTCGATTAACGAGCTAGTCAAGTAGAGGCATACTAGTGACGTTTGGTTTGTCTATGTATTCACACAAGTATTATGTTTCCGGATAATACAATTCTAGCATGAATAATAAACATTTATCATGATATAAGGAAATAAAATAATAACATTATTGTTGCCTCTAGGGCATATTTCCTTCACTTGGTGCACATCCGACTCGGGTCGCGGCCCCCGCTCATCTGGCATATCAGGTGAGGGCGGTCTTGGAGTGGGAGAACTTGGCGCGAGACGAAGGCGGCCAGTAGGTCCGGGCCAGTCAGACCCTCCGACTGCGTCAGCACTCGGAGTCGCGTGATGATGCTGGCTCCCGCAGGCGTCAGCGACCTGGCCCGGTACGACCAGTTGGGCAGTCTGCCAGCCGGCGGGCCAGCTTTGAAAGCCGGCAGATTGACCTAGTCGCCCCGCGTGGCGACATTCTTGATGTAGAAGTAGGACCGCTGCCACATCTTCACTGACTTCAGCAACGCGATGGAGGGGAAGTGATTGTTGGCTCCTGTCCTTCGCACGGCGATGAAGGCGCCGCACTGAGCCGGCATGCCCGCAGCCTGGGTGTCGAGCTTGGAGAAGAAGAACTCCCCCCAGAGCTCGAGGGTGGGGAGGACTCCCAGGAAGCCCTCGCATAGAGCCACGAAGGCGGACAGCAGCACCACTGTGTTGGGGGTGAGGTGGTGCGGCTGGAGTCCGTAGAACTCCATGAAATACCGGAAGAAGCTGCTCGCCGGCAGCCCCAACCCGCGCAGGCAGTGTGAGCGGAAGATGACCCGCTCGCCCTCCTGCGGGGCGGGGGAAATCTCCCCCTCCGGCGCAAGGCGCACCAGCATGCGATCCTCGCCGGGAAGAAGACGGGTCCGACGGAGGAACTCGATATGGTATTCGTGGACTTCGGAGCCGTCCCAGGTACCGGAGCGTACCGGGGGAGGCGCGGCAGCAGAGGAAGAGCTCATCATCGCGAGCTGTCACCGCAGCGTGCGCCGGAGCTTGGGCGTGCGCCGGAGCGAGCGAGAGAGAGAAGAAGGAGGAAACAGGAGAGCAAAGGAGCTGCGAGGAGGAAGAAAGCAAGGGGCAGTAGGAAGGAGGGGCGCGCGTGCTCCCCTCTTCCCCCTACTTATAGCCCTCAGGGCTGCGAAGTCGAGGGGGCAGGCGTGGGGATTTACTGCGCGCACAACCCCACGCCCCCACGATCCCTGCAAAGTTACTGCGCGCAGTAACTCCACAGGAATCCTAACCGTCCACCGGGGCCACAACGGATCCGCTCGGGCGCCGAGGCGTGGTAGTGGTGGGCCCCACCTACGGGCATGTCCCGTCGCGCACGTGGGCTGGCAGGATGGCCTAGCCACGTGCCCCCGCGTGGCAGGCCAAGAACGGGCGGCGGCCTGGAAGCTTAGCTAGCACGCCACTTGAAATCCCGCCGCGATGTTCGAACTACTGAGCAAGTCGGAATAGAGTGAGCCCGAGTCGGGCGAGTCCGACTCCGTCTAGTCGGCCCGGCGGAAGTCAATCAAGACCATGTGTCGAGCATCCGGAGAAAGAAACTGTTGAGGCTTCTCGGCCGATCGTCCGCGGCGCCTCACCAGCTTCGGGGACTACTGTCGGAGTAATGGGCCACGGGTAGGCCAACTCGAGCCCCATGACCTTTCAAGACATCGGGGCAGTCTGCGCCCCTCAAGACCACAGGGCGAAGATCCGCCTCCTGGGGAGTCTACGGCAAGGCGGCCGACTGCCTGCTCACGGCCGAGTCCCAGGGACGACTTCCAGAGAAGCCGACTTTGGGGAGTCGGCCGGCGACTCCAACAAACCGTGACCTCATCAAAGGGGACGGGGGAGGGGCGTGGCTACAATGAAGCCCACTCCCCGCCCCTTACCAAGGGCACGCATGGCTACAGCGCGCCGTACTTGGGAGGATCTCCCCGCGGCGTGGCACTGTTGCCCAGCCGGCCCCGACATCAGCACCACTGTACCTGTTCCTGCGCCCACGATGGCTTGTCTGTACGGCCTGGAGGCAGCAGGGCCCACCAGCCAGCGAGACCTCGGGAGACGGCGGGAGCACCGCCAGTCGGACCCAACGGGAGTCGGCCCGGGGGAGTCGGCCGAGCCCTCCCCCGGGGCCCACGCGCCATTAATCAAGAAGAGATGGGGAGTGGCCACAGTGATCGCCCGCCAGGCGGCGGGGCTGTTGCCATGACCCCATGACCAAGCTTGCATCATCAGGAGCACGACTACAGTAATCAGCAGCCGGGAAGACCCGCCTGCGGCAGACGCAGCGTGTCGACTCCGTACCAGACCAGTCGTCGGGCCCCAGCAGCCGGCGGAGAAGCCAGAGGTCGGAGACACTGATGGTTGGGCCCGCGCCCAGTCACATTACCATTGTACCCCTGGGGGGTAGGCCTATATAAACCCCCCAGGGCACCCATGCAAAGGGTTGGATCCCAGAAGTTCTATACCTCACCAGATAGAGGGAGAGAGCTAGCCCTGCCCTCTCCTGCCACCATACACAGCTCAAGGAGCAACCGTGTAAACCCTTGACTATAGTGATCATGCGGAGACCCCGCAGAGCAGCAGTAGGGGTATTATCTCCCCGGAGAGCCCCGAGGCTGGGTGAGATTCGCCGACGTGCATGTCTTCGCCTCATCCCATTTCCAGGCACCGGCAACGTCCTACTCGCCCACCATGATAAGCCATCCGTTGGCATATGTCACACCAAACCCCCGACACACTCCGTACGGAAATACTTGTCTTAAAAATGAATAAAATGGATGTATCTATAACTAAAATAAATCTAGATACATCCATATCTAAGACAAGTATTTCCGAACTGAAGGAGTACTTTATGGGGCCTGACGAATGTGCCCCGCTGGTTGGTTGTTGGGGGTCCTCAACCCAGCCCATGTGTGTGAGCCGACCTGGTTAGCACACCCCTATGTAGGATACCATCAGAGGCTATGCAGATGGTTGCTTGCTACAACAATGCTCTTCTTGGTGTGGTGGTTCTCGTCAGCGACAACTTGTTGGTGTTACTAGTTGTTATTTTTGTGTCTTGGAAAGTCCGATGCATGAAACTACAATAGTATTGAAGGAAATATGCCCTAGAGGCAATAATAAAGTTATTATTTATTTCCTTATATCATGATAAATATTTATTATTCATGCTAGAATTGTATTAACCGGAAATATAATACTTGTGTGAATACATAGCCAAACTAAACGTCAGTAGTATGCCTCTACTTGACTAGCTCGTTAATTGAAGATGGTTATGTTTCCTAGCCATAGACATGTGTTGTCATTTGATTAACGGGATCACATCATTAGGAGAATGATGTGATTGACATGACCCATTCCATTAGCTTACCACCCGATCATTTAGTATGTTGCTATTGCTTTCTTCATGACTTATACATGTTCCTGTGACTATGAGATTATGCAACTCCCGTTTGCCAGAGGAACACTTTGTGTGCTACCAAACGTCACAACGTAACTGGGTGATTATAAAGGTGCTCTACAGGTGTCTCCAAAGGTACATGTTGGGTTGGCGTATTTCGAGATTAGGATTTGTCACTCCGATTGTCGGAGAGGTATCTCTGGGCCCTCTCGGTAATGCACATCACTTAAGCCTTGCAAGCAATGCAACTAATGAGTTAGTTGCGAGATGATGTATTACGGAACGAGTAAAGAGACCTGCTGATAACGAGATTGAACTAGGTATTAAGATACCGACGATCGAATCTCGGGCAAGTAACATACCGATGACAAAGGGAACAACATATGTTGTTATGCGGTCTGACCGATAAAGATCTTCGTAGAATATGTAGGAGCCAATATGAGCATCCAGGTTCTGCTATTGGTTATTGACCGGAGACGTGTCTCGGTCATGTCTACATTGTTCTCAAACCCGTAGGGTCCGCACGCTTAACGTTACGATGACAGTTTCCTTATGAGTTTATATATTTTGATGTACCGAAGGTTGTTCGGAGTCCCGGATATGATCACAGACATGACGAGGAGTCTCGAAATGGTCGAGACATAAAGATCGATATATTGGATGGCTATATTCAGACACCGGAAGTGTTTCGGGTGATTTCGGAGAAAACCAGAGTGCCGAAAGGGTTACCGGAACCCCCGGGGAAGTATTGGGCCTTAGTGGGCCTGAGGGGAGAGAGAGGGCAGCAGCCCAGGAGGTGGCGCGCCCCCTCCCATGGGGAGTCCGAATTGGACTAGGGGAAGGGGGCGCGGCCCCTCTTTCCCTCTCCCTCTCCCTCTCTTTCCTTCCCCCTTCTCTCTTCCTAGTTGGACTAGGAAAGGGGAGTCCTACTCCTACTAGGAGGAGGACTCCCCCCTCCTTGGCGCGCCCCAAGGGCCGGCCGGCCTCTCCCCCTTGCTCCTTTATATACGGGGGTAGGGGGCACCTCTAGACACAGAAGTTAATCTTCGTGATCGTTCTCTTAGCCGTGTGCGGTGCCCCCCTCCACCATAATCCTCGATAATATTGTAGCGGTGCTTAGGCGAAGCCCTGCGACGGTAGAACATCAAGATCGTCACCACGCCATCGTGCTGACGGAACTCTTCCCTGACACTTTGCTGGATCGGAGTCCGGGGATCGTCATCGAGCTGAACGTGTGCTACAACTCGGAGGTGCCGTAGTTTCGGTGCTTGATCGGTCGGGCCGTGAAGACGTACGACTACATCAACCGCGTTGTGCTAACGCTCCCGCTTCCGGTCTACGAGGGTACGTAGACAACACTCTCCCCTCTCGTTGCTATGCATCACCATGATCTTGCGTGTGCGTAGGATTTTTTTTGAAATTACTACGTTCCCCAACAAGTATCTCCCATATCTAACTATTGTGAACATGACTGAGACATAACTAAATCTTAGTTGACGGAAATTTAGCAAAACCGTTTTGTTTCAGATGTGGTTTTTTATTTTGAATGTTAATGGGGGTATCAAAACTCTCTTTGCGTGTAATAAGGTGATTCTTCATTCTGATGCGATGGATATAACCGCAAATGGTATATTTTCTTTCTTACCTAGCGTTATCACGCTGATTGCCTACAAGTGTGCCAAGCGGGCTGGCCCACTAAGAGGAAGTTTTAGGAAGCTTTGTTACGAGTTTTCAGAAGCTTCCATCTGGTTTTTGAAAGCTTTCGAATGTTTTCTCCTTCTTTTTCTTTCTTTGCCCGGATTTGACTGGTTTTTCTGCTTTTCTCCTTTTCCCATTTTTATTTCGTTTTCCTTTCTTTTTAGGTTTTTCTTTTTAATAATATCTTATTACATTGGTGAACTTTAATGAACTTCAACAACATTTTCTAAATTTAGAACTCATGGACATTTTTCGAAATAGGCTAACATTTCACAAATTCGCGAACACATTTATAAATTCGTTAACACCATTCAAATCCGCGAACATTATATTTATTGGTGGTTATTTTTTAAATTGAATACCTTTTAAATTCATGAACATCTTTCTAATCCGGTAAGTTTGTTCTCAATCCGCATACATTTTTTGAACTAGCGAACATTTTTTGAATATGCAAATTGTTTTACTTTTCGCGAACATTTTTTGAATTTGTGAGAAATCCACTAGCGCTTTATATAATTCACAAAAAATTGAATTCATGGACTAATTTTAAAATCCGTGAACATTTTTGTATTGCATATATTTTATGAATTCAAGAATACTTTTGTAAACTTCTGAATATTTTTTGTACTTGTGAACATTTTTTTGTAATTCATGAAATAGGTTAACATTTTTACAATTTCTTGACCATTATATAAAATGTGATTTTTCCCGAGTTTATGAAAATTGTTTCGAATTCATCAACATTTTTAAAATTTAAGAAAATTTTTGAACTTCAAACACTTGTTCAAATAATGAACAGTTTTTCAAATTCATGAGCATTTTATAATCCGCGAACACTTTACATTTTTTTAGTAATTTTTGAAACAATGAACACAATTCTCAACTTAAATAAAAGCACTCGGAATAAAAAACGAACTGGAAGAAAACTGAAGAAGGATTGAAATTCACCGTACGCTAGGTGCGAGAGCTATCTCGCTTATTTTATGAAAACTGAAATAGAAGAAAACTGAATAAGAATGGAAGGGGCCCTCGTAGCAGGCTCTGCGCTAGTGCGGCGGTCCTTTAGCGTAGAGATTCACTAGCTGTACGTTCGCTATGCTCCAGTTTTATCTTTTTTTTCTTATGTTCTTACTTCGGTTCTCATTGATTTTCTCGGTTTTTCTTCATTTCTCTTTCTTTTTCATTGGTTTTATTTGGGTTCTTTATTTCTTCTTACGTGTTTTTATTTATGGTTTTCATAGGTTTTACAACCTTTTGATTGACCTTTTTTTTCTATGTATTGTTTGTATTTTTCTCACGAACATTGTACATTTTTCATATACATTTGAAACATTTATTTTATATATGTTTAACATTTTTCAACATTTCTTCTATGTTATCACATACATTTTTTTGAAACATATGAAAATTATTAATATGTCACAAACATTGTTTTTGCCTGCTATCAACATTTTTCATATATATTTGAATCATTATTTATGTATGTTTTAAATTCTTTCAATTGTATTGTTCCCTTTTTATAATGTTACATGTATTTTTTGAAACAACCGAACATTTTTCAATTGTCACAAACTTTTTAAGATAAGAAAAAATGAAGGTAATCATCAAATCGGACTTGGCTTCTTTTTTGCATGTAAACTATAGCTATTTGTTTATGATAATTCGGTTTAATGACTTTTGTGTTTTCAAATACCCATATTTATAATATTTACAAAAAGATAATCCTTCGCAACAATCCTACATATATTTATAATATTTTATAGCGAGCGGCCGTTCCAACTCGCGTGAGGCCATGTAAGCACGCGAGAGCTATTTCTTGCTTCTAGCGAGACGATAGCTTGTTCTCGCTGAAGGAACTTTGCTCTCGTGTACGAATCGGGTTGGCCCATTTTCTTCTCCTCCCTCGCACACGCGGATCATTCTATCGTCGCTCGCTGGTTTGGTCCTTTTTTCTTTTTCGTTTTCTCTGGTTTATCTTTGCAGTTTTCTTTCTTTTTGCATCAGTTTGTTCTTCACTTTTTGTATATGGTTCTTATTGGTTTTCTTTGCTTTTTCATGGTTTTCGTTGTTTTCCCTCAATTTTCTTCCGTTATTTCTTGGTTTTTTACAACTTCCTTTTTCTTTCTTCTTTTATTATTTCAGTTTTTTATTTCTTTATCAGTTTTCTTTGGTTTTTATTGTTTCTTTTTCTTTGTTTGCACTTGTTTTCTTTGGCATTTCTTATATTCTTTTCTATTTTTCTTCGCTTCTCTTCATCTCTTCATTGATTTGTACGGTTTTCTTCGGATTTCCATTGTTCTTCGTTTCTGAGGTGATTCTTTTATTCATTTCTTCAGTTTTTTCGGTTTTCACCGCTTTTCCGCTGTTTTTTTGGTTTCTTTTTTGTTTTCATCGAATGTTATATGTTTTCTCTCGGTTTTTCCTTATTTTATACATATTTTGGTATATATCTGTTACATTTTTGTAATTAAGTTTTGAATATATTGTCAGCATTTTTATACGCATTTAACATTTTCCAATTGCTTTGTTAACATTTTTCAAATAGAACTTCAACATTTTTTCATATAGTTCGTCAACATTTTTTCTTGACACATTTAACATTTTCAAATGCTTGATTAATTTTTTTTCCAAATACAAGTATAACATTTTATAATACATGGTCAACTTTTTTCTATACATATTCAACATTTTTCAAATGCTAAATTAACATTTTTTAATACATGATCAAACTTTTTTCTATACATAATTTTCAACTGTTTCGATTATATTTCTTAAATACAAGATTACCATGTTTTAATGCATTGTCATCAATTTCTTAAACAGATTTTAACATTTTCAAATTCTTGATTAACATTGTTGAATTAAAATATTGCCATGTTTTTAATACATGGTCAAATGCTTGATTAACATTTAAATTTTTTCAAATGCTTGATTCACATTTTTTAAATATGTTTTCTACATTTTATAAAATGCTTGATTAACATTTTTATATACATGATCATTTTTCCATCATTTTTTAGTACATTGTCAGCATTTTTCTATACACATTTAATATTTTTTATATGCTTGATTATCAGTTTTCAAATATTTTGTTCAACATTTCTTCAAATGCCTGATTAACATTTTTAAATACATGATTAATTTTTCTCATCATTTTTTAATACATGGTTAGCATTTTTTCTATGCACATATTACGATTTCCAAATGCTCGATTTAACATTTTTCAAACACTTGTTCTATATTTTTTCAAATGCTTGTTTAAAAAAAATACATGATCAAGTTGTCTCATATATATTTTATTTTTATATACATTTTTTGTATACGTGATAAACATTTTCTCTATACACATTTAACAATTTCAATTGCTTGGTCGACATTGTTCAAATGTTCTATGTGGAGTGATTTTTGTAATATATTTAATTAGAATATTTGGAAGTATAAGCAAATATTATAAAATAAAGCAAAAAACAAAATCAAATGTTAAAAAACGAGGCACTTGTTCCCGCGCACCCTTCAACGATAGTTGGTACCATCTCGCTGAACGCGAGACATAGGGCACCCCGTGTGAGCGATGCTAGAGACCTCCTTTTCCACACCTTTAGCGCCGAGAAAGGGAATTGGAACTGACTGCACCGCTTGGTGCGCTGGCCCTCGAACGCGCAACGCAACTAATTGTATTTTATTGCACAAAAATAGCGCAAAAAGGTGGCCCTCCTTGAGGAATTGAATTGGCGCCCTTACACTCATGTACCCCCTCCGTTTCAGAATATAAGGTGTATTGATTTTCGTGCAAGTCAACTATTTGAATCTTTGACCAAGATTATAGAATAAAATAACAATATCTGCAATACCTAATATAAAACAATATGAAACTACTTTTCATTATGGATCGAATGATATAAATTTGGTATTGTGGATATTGATATATTCTTCTAATATCTTGGTCAAATATACACTTGTTTGACTTTTGAAAGAAACAAATAAACCTTATATGAAGGAACAGAGGGAGTACGTATTTACGTAACCACTAGAGCCACTTAGCGATAGTAACTAATTCCATCGCGAATTGGTTAAGAATAAATGTAACCGCACTATTTATTGCACAACATTCTGTACGGTTTACTTTATCGCCCATATATTTGAATTATTTAATTTTTTTTAGGAAAACATGATATTTGTTGAAAAATTCGAACAAAATTTCAAAGTTCACATATTTCATGAAAAGTTCAGAAACATGCAACAAACTTCCACTTTCAATAAAAAGTGCACAAAATAAAAAATAATTCATGTATTAAAAAATGTTCACGAATTCAAAGAGTACATAAAATTTTAAAAATAATAATTAATTTGAGTAAATAATTTTCATGATTTTGCAAAAATAATCTAAGTTTGAAGAAGTTAGCGGATTTTGCAAAAGTTCAGAAAATAAATTCCAAATTTAAAACTTTAAAAGTTTGAAAGATGTTCTTGAAATTTTAAAAATAGCTCAGAAATTTGCAAAATAACAGAGAAATTTTTTGAACTTTTTAAAACCGAGGAACTCTTTTCAATTTCGTGAACTTTTTTCAATGGTCAATAGTTTTGAAAAATAGCACACGGATTTGAAAAATGTTCTTAGATTTTGAAAAAAAGGTTCATCTATAAAGCTGTAAAAATTTGAAAATTCATGGATTTCAAAAAGTTCATATAATTTGGAAAAAGTTCACTAGAAAAATAGCAAATCTAATTAAAAAGGTTCACTAGAAAAATAGAAACAATTCATGGATTTCCAGAATTGAATATTTTTGTGATTTTTTTTTAAAATTTGTGAAATTTTTAAAAGGTTCAAAAATTTAATTAAAAAGTTTAGAAATTGAAAATAATTTTTTTTGGAAAACTTCGTGCATTTGGAAAAGAAATCAGCAAAATGGCTCGTTGACCGTTATTGAAAAAACTTCATGAAGTTGAAAACGGTTACTAGTTTAAAAATAGCTCATGAATTTGATAAGAAAATCACGAATTTAAAATGAAGTTCAATTTTTTTAAAGTTCACGAACTTGGAAAGCTTTCAAGATTTGAAAAGGTTATAAATATGAAAAATGTCATGATTTTGAAAAAAATTCACGGATTTAAAAATAATCTTTAATATAAGGAAAATGTCAAAGCTAAAAGTTTGTTGAATTTTAAAAAACATGATTTAAAAAAATTTCACCAATTTTTTCAATAATATGTTGAAATTGAAAAATAATCATGAAGTTTGGAAAAAAGTTCATGGAATTTGTTAAAAAGCTCAGAGCTAAAAGTACAATCACTTTCAAAATTGCACAAATTTGAAAAAAATATAATGCACAAAAAAATCACGAATTTGAAACAAAATTGCAGATTTGAAAAGATTCATGTATTCAAAAATATGTTCACAGAAAGTGAACCAAAAAGGAGAAAAAAAAAGAACATAAATGTAACATAAACAAAATAGATAAAGAAACGCGAAGAAAATGCCGAACTGGAAATCGAGACAAAACCAGGTGAAACGTAGAAAAAAATGGAACTGGAGGATGTGGGTCGGCCCGCTACTCCAACTAGTGCACCAGGCGTGTGCGCCTCGGACGAAATTGCCTTTAAGCGGCGCTTAGGGCGCCGAATAGGACTTACTTTATAACCGTGCTCTGTCGAGAACCCTACTTTCTGCATGGCAGAATAAACGAGCTTCGGCGCCTTACCAGCATCACCAGCTTTTCTGCGAGCTCCTCTGGGTCGTCAAACCAGTATTCACTGGCCCGGCCTCTACTGATTAATTGGAAATCCTTTTTACAAATCTCCTCCTCAAATCACACGATGCTTTAAAAGGACTTATTTAAAAAAAACATAGTGGTAAAACTTTTTTCAAATGCACATCTTCCTTTCCTGAAACTCTAACAACCTACTAGACCATTAGCGATGGAATCCCCAACACGTCAACCTACGTGGGCCGCGTCGTGGTCGCCACGACCGCCAGTTGAGGGAGAATGCTTCTGCCCCAACCCCATCCCACATCTTTTGAAACAGGCTTTCGCCCCGTTATATATATAAAACACCAATCAAATAGAGTACACGGCCAGACAATACAAAGGGATGAGGTAGGCCTCTTGCAACCCGCAGCTGTGACTGAAGGGCTTGCCTGTTTAGGGTTGGGGTTTAGAGTTTAAGGTTTAGCTCATCTCCTGTCCTCTTTGGCGCAACGCTAGGTGGGAGACGCACGCCAGGAGACCCATGTAACAGTTAGGGACGCGAGCTGACCACGTGAGCGACTCGAGTAGCCTCAGAAGAAGAAAAACGTGAGCGACATGAGCCTATTACTCGCGGCGAGCGTGACATAGCAGCTCCCTGCATATGACGATCGGTTTCGCACTGACAGAAGGGTTGCTGTCTTTCAGGCCCGGCTACTGCTTTTCCCCGGCAAACAAGGATGTTGCCGTATGGCGTATGTCCATGGAACTCGGGAAATGTTACTGACACTAATTCAACGGAGCTGCTGGTGCTGCTGATTTGCCTTTCAATGTTGCTGTCAGAATGCCTCTGAATGTGTCAACGAGCAAGCCGTGTTTCTGCGTGCTGGTTTCAATCTTCATCTCTCCATTTTGGCCGTAGCAGAAGGTCTTGCCTGTCCCTGTCCAGATTAAAATAAAAGCGTTAGTTACTTCCGGTAGTGTGCCTGATACTCAACTACCGGTTGAGAGTTTATCTTATCAACCGAGGTTGGATGCTGCGTATATACGAGATTCCAAATTCCAAGAACAATGATTCTGACGAGCAATCATGGCCAGGGAAACAAACAGGAGGCTTTTCTAATTTCCCGAGGGCCAAATTAACAACGAGAACCAGCTGTTTCTGTAGGATGATTGCCATTCTGCCAGAAGGGCCACTGCATCATTATGCACGGACGGACGTAGTGTGATGAGCATGAACGGGAAAGGGCACCGCACCGCACCGCGCCTAGTGGGCGCTAGTTGCGGTGGTTAGGAAATTCCGGAGCCTGCCCTGGGACGCCCAACACACCGGCAGGCAGCAGCACAACCGGCCGCCGCCGTCCCAAAGTCCAATGGGCAGCAGGTAGTACTACTAACATCGATGATGGGATGGGCAGCCGCATATGATATGCGCAATGACAGCACCACGCAGCGAGTTTGTTATTCAGGAGTTGCCGGGTCCTGCGCCCCAGCAGGACGTTGACCGGAGTCTCCTTGCATTGCAGCATAGAATATAGAACTGTCTTGGCCGGCCTCAATGGCAGGTAGCGGAGTGCCTAACCTACCGGGTACCGGCTGGTCAGCTGGAGCACATCCGCCGCTGCATATAACGAATACCGCTTCCTGCTGCGTGTGTGTGTGGGTGTGTTCCTGGCTATCTGGTTCTTGACTCCGTCAACCCTCGCTCTAGCGGCGGCGCTGCAGTGGAGATGGGGGCGTGTGCGACGAAGCCTGCTGACCTCAAGGTAGAAGGTGAGGCGCCGGAGGTTCTGGAGGACGCCGCGGAGAAGAACGTCGCCGGTGTGGCTGTGGCTGAAACTGAACCGGCCGCCGACGGGATTCGCCGGAGGTCTCTCAGCGACCTGCTCAAAGAGGTACACAGCTTTGATTTCCTCTTCACTCGCTACTTTAATACAGTGACAGAAGAGCAGGTTTTGATTTAGCAGTTGCGGTCATGTTTCATTAGTCCATTAGTCACACGATAAAACTTGGTTTGGTAGGGTGTCAACAAGTTCCATGGATAGCAGCAGGGGATTTCTAACATCCCCTTTTATCTGGATGGTGTATCCTGCAATTTTATGCGATTTGCACTTCATGAGTCGAGAAGCTCTACTGATTCTGCTCCTTTTGACAGAACGACGAGAGTGACGTCGAGGCTCCGGAGGCAGAGAAGAAGGCTGAAGAACCTGCAGCAGCTACCGCTGATGAAAATGGAGCGACAGAGGAGCAGCTAGCAGTTGAGCCCTCCACTGCGACGACCGAGCCAAATCACACGGCCGAAATCCTGGAGCTAGAGGATGCACATGACGCGCAGGTGGTGGAAGAAGAGAAACGTGTGGATCCTGATTCAGTTCAGGTTGCAATTTATCTTTATGCGATTTGCACTTGATGAGTCAAGAAGCTCTACTGAATCTGCTCCTTTTGACAGAACGACGAGACTGACGACGAAGCTCCTGAGGCTGAGCCAGAGAAGAAGGCTGAAGAACCAGCAGCAGCTACCGCTGATGAAAATGAAGTGACAGAGGAGCAGCTAGCAGTTGAGCCCTCCGTTACGACGACCGAGCCAAATCACACGGCCGAAATCCTGGAGCCTGAGGCTGCAGAGGATCCCCAGACACATGCACAGGTGGTGGAAGAAGAGAAACGTGTGGATCCTGATTCAGTTCAGGTTACTGTTGTTGATTCTACTGAAAGTGTTGAAGAGAGCAAGGTCGTGGCCGATGCGTCTACCTGAATTATTCTTTATTTATTTTGAGGAAATATTTGTGCCCCTGAGATTGATAATGGTATTTTCTTGTTCATTTCCGTGCTGTAATGCTCAGTTTTTTTTTGGTTTTTCTGTGTATGTATTGCATGCCTGGTGGTGTAATAGCTAGATTTTATTGCCATTTCCTTGTTTATGCAACGTTATTACTAGATTTTATTGTCATGTCACGGTTTATGCAACTTTAGGGCGTCTCTAACGGTGACCCGCAAATTTCTTCCCGCATCCGTCCATGAACACGGACGCGGGAGGCCGCTATTCAACTGCATATATTTCAAACTCTTTTTCAACAAAGCGGATGAAATTCATGCAAACTGGGCTGTATTTTATATAAACACGACGAATTTCATACAAACCGGACAAAACCGGACTAGTCTACGGCCGGCGCCGGCAGGTATCCATTCTGACGACATGATACCCTCGACTATCTATTGCCGGCCGCGGTGGGTCTCCAACGCTGTCCCCATGAGCGGCAGCGATGAGCCCCAGAGATATATGCTTCAGCGCAAAAGACGACTCACTTTCGCACCGCTCACCGGAGTGGAATCGCCGCCTGATGCTTCAGCCGGAGGGGGAGGGTCCCTACGCTGCACGGACCAAGGTTGGTTCTTAGGTAAGGGGACAACGTTGACTGGCGAGAGGGCAAGACACCGCTGTGTACGCCGGCAGTGCCTCGGCGGTGGCCTTCATGGGACCCAAGCGACGCGGCCACCTGTGTTCTACTTCTCCTTGATGATGGGGACGGGCACGGACATGCTGGCCGCCACCTCGTCGATATCCGCAAAGCCGGCTTCTTTCTCTGCCTGCATGGTGCGGCTACGAGCGCGTCGACAGCAAATGGCGCGGTCGTAGGCATTGGAGGCGCGATACGATGCAACGTCGTCGCCGGTAGCGACGATGCCCGTGCTACCATGTTCCTTGCCGTGCCGGCCTGGAGCAACTCACCACTCCTTCACGAACTAGCTTGGAGCGGCGAGTAGCTGAACCACACGTCGGCTTGGGGCGGCAACTTGCTCCATCAAGCTAGCCGAGGGAGGTGAAGCAGCGAGCTGCGTCGCTTGAATTTGCCGGGCTTGGCGGGCCACCCAACCGCCTTTTATGCCGGTGAACTATTCTTACTACTCGTGGGATGCTGATACGTCTCCAATGTATCTATAATTTTTTATTGTTCCATGCTATTATAGTGTCAATCTTGGATGTTTTATATGTAATTATATGCAACTTTATATCATTTTTTGGGACTAACCTATTAACCTAGTGCCAGTGTCAGTTGCTGTTTTTTGCTTATTTTTGGCTTTTCAGAAAATCAGTATCAAACAAAGTCCAAACGGAGAAAAAACTTTGGATTAATTTTTTCTGAACCAGAAGGGACCCACGAAGGTTCGGGAGAAGGCCTGAGGAGTCACGAGGAAGCAACAAGCTCAGGGGGCGTGATACGTCTCCAACGTATCTATAATTTATGAAGTATTCATGTAATGTTTACAGTAATTTTATATGATTTTGATATGATTTGATTGAACTAACCAGGAGTGACGTTGTTTCAGCAGAACTACCGTGGTGTCGTTTTTTATGCAGAAATAAAAGTTCTCGGAATGGGCTGAATATTTACGGTGATTTTTTATGGACCAAAAGAGACCCCCGAGTATATCTGGCCATGGGCCGGGCCGGGCCGGGCTTTGGCCGGGCCTAAAAAAGCCCATGGCAAAAAACTGAGGCCCAGGCCCTACCACAGGGCCTACTTTTTAAGCCCAAGTCCGGCCCATCTCGTAAAAAGCCCTGAAAAGCCTTTGGGCTTAGGGCCGTGGGCCGGGCCTCTTCCTTAAAATGCCAATATGTCAAGCCCAAGCCCGTCCAGGCCCTATTGATGGGCTCAAAACTCAGGCCCAAGCCCGACCCACGGACAAGCCCATCGGGCCTAGGCCCTGGATTTTAGGGCCGGGCCTGGGTGGGCCGACAGGGCCGGGCCTGAGATGGCCAGGACTACCCCCGAGGCATCGGAGTTGGGCCAGAAGAGTCCCGAGGTGACGGCAAGGTAGGGGGCGCGCCCTACCCCCTCGGGAGGGTGCTCCTGTCTTGCCGCTGCCTCGTGGATCCCCTTGACGTGAGACCGACGCCAAAAATTCCTATAAATACCAAAACCACAAGAAAGAAACCTAGATCAAAAGTTTCTCCGCCGCAAGCCTCTGTAGCCCTGAAAAATCAATCTAGGCCCTCTCCGGCACCCTGCTGGAGGGGGCCATCATCACCGGAGGCCATGGAGGAGGAAGCCAGAGGGGGCCAAGGACTAGAGGGAGAACCTCTCCCCACCTAGGGGGGGGGGGGAGGCCATGGAGGAGGAAGCACAACGAGGAGACTTGATACGTCTCCAACGTATCTATAATTTTTGATTGTTCCATGCTATTATATTATCTGTTTTGGATGTTAATGGGCTTATTTATACACTTTTATATTATTTTTGGGACTAACCTACTAATCCAAGGCCCAGTGCAAATTGTTGTTTTTTTGCCTATTTCAGTGTTTCGCAGAAAAAGAATATCAAACGGAATCCAAACGGAATCAAACCTTCGGGAGAGTTATTTTTGGAACAAACGTGATCCAGAGGACTTGGAGTGGACGTCAAGAAACCAATGAGGAGGCCACGAGGCAGGGGGCGCGCCTACCCCCTGGGCGCGCCCTCCACCCTCGTGGCTCCACCGACCTACTTCTTCCTCCTATATATATCCATATACCCCGAAAACATCCAGGAGCACCACGAAACCCTATTTCCACCGCCGCAACCTTCTGTACCCAAGAGATCCCATCTTGGGGCCTTTTTCAGAGCTCCGTTGGAGGGGGAATCAATCACGGAGGGCTTCTACGTCAACACCATGGCCTCTCCGATGATGTGTGAGTAGTTTACTTCAGACCTTCGGGTCCATAGTTATTATCTAGATGGCTTCTTCTCTCTCTTTGGATCTCAATATAATGTTCTCCTCGATCTTCTTGGAGATCTATTTGATGTAACTGTTTTTGCGGTGTGTTTGTCGAGATCCGATGAATTGTGGGTTTATGATCAAGTTTATCTATGAACAATATTTGATTCTTCTCTGAAATCTTTTATGTATGATTTGTTATCTTTGCAAGTCTCTTCGAATTATCAGTTTGGTTTGGCCTACTAGATTGATGTTTCTTGCAATGGGAGAAGTGCTTAGCTTTGGGTTCAATCTTGCGGTGTCCTTTCCTAGTGATAACAGGGGCACCAAGGCACATATTGTATTGTTGCCATCGAGGATAAAAAGATGGGGTTTATATCATATTGCTTGAGTTTATCCCTCTACATCATGTCATCTTGCCTAATGCATTACTCTGTTCTTATGAACTTAATACTCTAGATGCATGTTGGATAGCGGTCGATGTGTGGAGTAATAGTAGTAGATGCAGAATCGTTTCGGTCTACATGTCACGGACGTGATGCCTATATACATGATCATGCCTAGATATTCTCATAATTATGCAATTTTCTATCAATTGCCCGACAGTAATTTGTTCACCCACCGTTATACTTATGCTATCTTGAGAGAAGCCACTAGTGAAACCTATGGCCCCGGGTCTATTTTCCATCATATAAGTTTTCAATCTATTTTACTTTGCAATCTTTACTTTCAATCTATATCATAAAAATACCAAAAATATTTATCTTATTATTATTATCTCTATCAAATCTCATTCTTGTAACTGACCGTGAAGGGCTTGACAACCCCTTTATCGCGTTGGTTGCGAGGTTCTTATTTGTTTGTGCAGGTACGAGAGACTTGCGTGTAGTCTCGTACTGGATTGATACCTTGGTTCTCAAAAACTGAGGGAAATACTTACGCTACTTTGCTGCATCACCCTTTCCTCTTCAAGGGAAAACCAACGCTGTGCTCAAGAGGTAGCAAGAAGGATTTCTGGCGCCGTTGCCGGGGAGATCTACGCACAAGTCAAGACTTACCAAGTACCCATCACAAACTCTTATCCCTCGCATTACATTATTTGCCATTTGCCTCTCGTTTTCCTCTCCCCTACTTCACCCTTGCCATTTTATTTGCCCTCTTTTTCCGTTCCCCTTCTCTTTTCTAGTTCGCCTCTTTTCGCTTGCTTCTTGTGTGCTTGTGTGTTGGATTGTTTGTCACGATAGCTCAATATAATACTAAATTGTGTGATTTTTCCAATACCAACAATAATGTTTTTATTAGCACTCCGATTGCTCCTCGTACCGATGCTGAATCTTGTGAAATTAATGCCGCTTTGCTGAATCTTGTCACGAAAGATTCGTTTTCTGGCCTTCCTAGTGAAGATGCCGCTACCCATCTGAACACCTTTGTTGATTTGTGTGATGTGCAAAAGAAGAAAGATGTGGATAATGATATTGTTAAATTGAAGCTATTTCCATTTTCGCTTAGAGATCGTGCTAAAACTTGGTTTTCATCTTTGCCTAAAAGTAGTATTGATTCATGGAATAAGTGCAAAGATGCTTTTATCTCTAAGTATTTTCCTCCCGCTAAGATCATCTTTCTTAGAAACGATATTATGAATTTTAAGCAACTTGATCATGAACATGTTGCACAAACTTGGGAGAGGATGAAATTAATGATACGTAATTGCCCTACACATGGTTTAAATCTTTGGATGATTATACAAAATTTCTATGCCGGATTGAATTTTGCTTTTAGAAATCTTTTAGATTCGGCCGCGGGAGGCACTTTTATGAAAATCACTTTAGGAGAAGCTACCAAACTCCTAGATAATATTATGGTTAATTATTCTCAATGGCACACTGAAAGATCTACTAGTAAAAAGGTTCATGCTATAGAAGAAATTAATATTTTGAGTGGAAAGATGGATGAACTTATGAAATTGTTTGCTAATAAGAGTGTTTCTTCTGATCCTAATGATATGCCTTTGTCTACTTTGATTGAGAATAATAATGAATCTATGGATGTGAATTTTGTTGGTAGGAACAATTTTGGTAATAACGCGTATAGAGGTAATTTTAATCCTAGGCCGTTTCCTAGTAATTCCTCTAATAATTATGGTAATTCCTACAATAATTCTTATGGAAATATAATAAGATGCCCTCTGATTTTGAATCTAATATTAAATAATTTATTAGTTCGCAAAAGAGTTTCAATACTTTGATTAAAGAAGAATTATCTAAAATTGATGAGTTGGCTAGGAACGTGGATATAATTTATCTTGATGTTGATTCTTTGAAACTTAGATCTATTCCACCTAAGCATGAAATCAATGAGTCTCTCAAAGCTATGAGAATTTCTATTAATGAGTGCAAAGAAAGAACCGTTAGGATGCGTGCTAAAAAGATTGCTTCATAAAATCGTGTTCTTCTAGTTTTGATGATAATAAGGATGAAGATCTAAAAGTGATTGATGTGTCTCCTATTAAATCTTTGTTTTTCAATATGAATCTTGATAATGATGGGACTGGAGATGAGTCAACTTTAATTAAAAGGCATCCCAATGATTCGGAGTTTTTAGATCTTGATGCAAAAATTTGTAAAGGTGGGATTGATGAGGTCAAAACTTTACATAGCAATGAACCCACTATTTTGGATTTCAAGAAATTTAATTATGATAATTGTTCTTTAATAGATCGTATTTCCTTGTTGCAATCCGTGCTAAATTCTCCGCATGCTTATAATCGAAATAAAGCTTTTACTAAACATATCGTTGATGCTTTAATGCAATCTTATGAAGAAAAGCCTGAATTGGAAGTTTCTATTCCTAGAAAACTTTATGATGAGTGGGAACCTACTATTAAAATTATGATTAAAGATCATGAATGCTATGCCTTGTGTGATTTGGGTGCTAGCGTTTTCACGATTCCAAAAACTTTGTGTGATGTGTTAGGTTTCCATGAATTTGATGATTGTTGTTTAAATTTGCATCTTGCGGATTTCACTATTAAGAAACCTATGAGAAGGATTAATGATGTTCTTATTGTTGCAAATAGGAGTTATGTGCCCATAGATTTCATTCTTCTTGATATAGATTGCAATCCTACATGTCCTATTATTCTTGGTAGACCTTTCCTTAGAACGATTGGTGCAATTATTGATATGAAGGAAGGAAATATTAGATTCCGATTTCCATTAAGGAAAGGCATGAAACACTTTCCTAGAAAGAAAATTAAATTACCTTATGAATCTATTATGAGAGCTACCTATGGATTGCATACTAAAGATGATAATACTTAGATCTATTTTTGCTTTTATGCCTAGCTAGGGGCGTTAAACGATAGCGCTTGTTGGGAGGCAATCCAATTTTATTTTTGTTCCTTGCTTTTTGGTTCTATTTAGTAATAAATTAGATGGTGACGCGCGCTTTGCCGCGCCGTTTTTCGGTCGTGAGTTAATTTTTTGTGGCTATTATGGTTAAAGATGAGCACTTTGACACCGAAAAATGGAGAACCAAACTCAACTGATTTGAGCATGATTCTGGTTTACTTGGTTTATGGTGTTCAGATTGATGTTTTGTTCGCTAGTTGTTTGTGCCTTGGTATATTGCCAGTTTTCATTCTACATAAACTAAATTTATTATCGAACCATTTACACAGAAATAGACCTCTCTTTTCTCTAACTTCCCTACTTTGCGCACGTGCAGGCATAGCCCTAGACCCATGTACGTCGCACACCCCATGCACCCCAGTTCACTCGTGCCTCTGCTCTTAGAATCACTCCCGTTACACTGGTTTTCATCCCCAAAAGGACTCTAATCTTGCAACTTAGTTGCCTCCCGAACTTGAGGTAATGAGGTTAGGTTTAGTGCCATGAGGCCTATCTACAATGGCTCTCCGACATGTGCCCATGTTGTGTTGGCTCTTCGATGTTTGATCTTTATGTTCTAGCTCTCCTAGCGTTAGCACAATGTCGGTCTTTCACCATGAATCCACCGCCCGAAGAGCCCAACGGGGAAGACGGAGAAAGCAGCGACCCAGTCGCTCACCGCAGAACCAACAAGCTGGCACCACCCCCTCACAAACGCACAAAGCAGAAAACTGGTTTGTCCCTCCACCGATAGCTAAATAACCTGCATGCACAGGAGGTACTATTCAACATGCAACGCTTTGAAGGACGACCAGGATGTTCGCTTCAGTTGGCTACTAGTCCCCCTATTAGGCCTCAACCCACCCAAAGAAGCATAGGAAAAAACAAAGAGAAGAAAAAGCAAAAAATGTAGTCAAGATATTCCAAATGTTTCGAAAATAAAAAATATTCACAAATTTTGAAAATGATCATTAATTTAAATATGTTTACGAATTTGAAAAAAATGACTCGGGAATTCTTAAAACATTTTTAAATTTAGAAAATGTTTTTAATTTCAGGAAATGTTCCTCGCTATACAATCTTGAATTAAAAAATATTCATGAATTCGGAAAATGTTCTCGGATTGCAAAAGAAGTTCCCCGAAATTCAAAACTGTTCATAAATTTTAAAATATTCATGAATTTAAAATTTTGTTTATCCATCAATATAGTAGTGCCACGTCAGTGTGTGAATAGAAATCCAACCATAGCCCAAAATCGATCCACTTTCTGACATGTGGGGCCATAAATGCGAAAACCACCTTATACTGGGTGGTAGTCGGCACCGACAAGACACAAGCTGTGACACTTGGGCGAATGCCAGATGTGTGTGTGTGGTTATGTACATGTGCGAGTTAGGTTTGAAGGCAACGATTTGAGCCAACCAACTTGTGCTTGGATCTTGGTGGCTTCACCTTTAGACTCAAAATGAAATACATAGTAACAAATCTTGTACCGCAAAACACACTTCTGATCCAGCTTGCACCCTTCAAAAAATTCAGTTTAAACCAACGCTTACTCCCACTGACCAGTGGGGTCCACCATGAGGCCAAAGCCTGGATCGCTCACGGCTCACTATTTCCAGGGATCTTAGTATCTCTAGTGATAATTCACATAGCCGCTGTTTAGATGTGGTTTTATGCTTTTAAATTAGTGTTTGTGCCAAGTAGAACCTTTGGGAAGACTTGGGGAAAGTCTTTGCGATCTTGCTGTAAAAAACAGAAACTTTAGCGCTCACGAGATTTGCTGCCATTTTTTACTGGAGAGTGCGATTAGGTTGATTCTTTTTGCAGATGATTAATAGATAAATTCCTCACGTCCAGAAATTTATTTTATAATTTTTGGGGTTACATAAGTATTCGAAACCTACAGATTACTACATACTGTTCTGTTTTTGACAGATTCTGTTTTTCGCGTGTTGTTTGCTTATTTTGATGAATCTATGGCTAGTATCGGAGGTTATGAACCATAGAGAAGTTGGAATACAGTAGGTTTAACACAAAAATAAATAAAGAATGAGTTCATTACAGTACCTTAAGTGGTGGTTTGTTTTCTTATACTAACGGAGCTCATGAAATTTTCTGTTTAAGTTTTGTGTTGTGAAGTTTTCAAGTTTTGGGTAAAGATTTGATGTATTATGGAATAAGGAGTGGAAAGAGCCTAAGCTTGGGGATGCCCAAGGCACCCCAAGGTAAAATTTAAGGACAACCAAAAGCCTAATCTTGGGGATGCCCCGGAAGGCATCACCTCTTTCGTCTTCTTCTATCGGTAACTTTACTTGAGGCTATATTTTTATTCACCACATGATATGTGTTTTGCTTGGAGCATCTTGTATGATTTGAGTATTTGCTTTTTAGTTTACCACAATCATCCTTGCTGTACACACCTTTTGGGAGACACACACATGAATTGGAATTTATTAGAATACTCTATGTGCTTCACTTATATCTTTTGAGCTAGATAATTTTGCTCTAGTGCTTCATTTATATTTCCTTTAGAGCACCGTGGTGGTTTATTTTATAGAAATTATTGATCTCTCATGCTTAACTTATATTATTTTGAGATTCCTTTAGAACAGCATGGCAATTTGCTTTGGTTATAAAATTAGTCCTAATATGATAGGCATCCAAGAAGGGTATAATAAAAACTATCATAAAAAGTGCATTGAATACTATGAGAAGTTTGATACTTGATGATTGCTTTGAGATATGAAGATGGTGATATTAGAATCATGCTAGTTGAGTAGTTGTGAATTTGAGAAATACTTGTTCTAAAGTTTGTGATTCCCGTAGAATGCACGTATGGTGAACCGTTATGTGATGAAGTCGGAGCATGATTTATTTATTGATTATCTTCCTTATGAGTGGCGGTCGGGGACGAGCGATGGTCTTTTCCTACCAATCTATCCCCCTAGGAGCATGCCCGTAGTACTTTGTTTCAATAACTAATAATTTTTTTCAATAAGTATGTGAGTTTTTTATGACTAATGTTGAGTCCATGGGTTATACGCACTCTCACCCTTCCACCATTGCTAGCCTCTCTAGTACCGCGCAACTTTCGCCGGTACCATAAACCCACCATATACCTTCCTCAAAACAGCCACCATACCTACCTACTATGGCATTACCATATCCATTCCGAGATATATTGCCATGCAACTTTCCACTGTTCCGTTTGTTATGACATGCTTCATCATTGTCATATTGCTTCGCATGATCATGTAGTTGACATAGTATTTGTGGCAAAGCCACCATTCATAATTCTTTCATACATGTCACTCATGAGTCATTGCACATCCCGGTACACCGCCGGAGGCATTCACATAGAGCCATATTTTGTTCTAAGAATTGAGTTGTAAGTAAATAAAGTGTGATGGTCATCATTATTAGAGCATTGTCCCATGTGAGGAAAGGATGATGGAGACTATGATTCCCCCACAAGTCGGGATGAGACTCCAGACGAAAAAATAGAAAAACAAGGCCATAAAAAAAGAGGAAAGACCCAAATAAAAGAATGAAAAATGAGAGAAAAAGAGAGAAGGGACAATATTACTATCCTTTTACCATACTTGTGCTTCAAAGTTGCACCATGATCTTCATGATAGAGAGTCTCCTATGTTATCACTTTCATATACTAGTGGGAATTTTACATTAAAGAACTTGGCTTGTATATTCTAATGATGGGCTTCCTCAAAATGCCCTAGGTCTTCGTGAGCAAGCTAGTTGGATGCACACCCACTTAGTTTCTTTTTGAGCTTTCATACACTTATAGCTCTAGTGCATCCGTTGCATGGCAATCCCTACTCACTCACATTGATATCACTTGACGGGCATCTCCATAGCCCATTGATACGCCTAGTTGATGTGAGACTATCTTCTCCTTTTTGTCTTCTCCACAACCACATTCCGTTCCACCTATAGTGCTATGTCCATGGCTCACGCTCATGTATTGCGTGAAGATTGAAAAAGTTTGAGAACATCAAAAGTATGAAACAATTGCTTGGCTTGTCATCGGGGTTGTGCATGATCTAAATATTTTGTGTGGTGAAGATGGAGCATAGCAAGACTATATGATTTTGTAGGCATAACTTTCTTTGGCCATGTTATTTTGAGAAGACATAATTGCTTTGTTAGTATGCTTGAAGTATTACTATTTTTATGTCAATATTAAAATTTTGTGTTGAATCTTTCGGATCTGAACATTCATGCCACAATAAAGAAAATTACATTGAGAATTATGCTAGGTAGCATTCCACATCAAAAATTCTGTTTTTATCATTTACCTACTCAAGGACGAGCAGGAATTAAGCTTGAGGATGCTTGATACGTCTCCAACGTATCTATAATTTTTGATTACTCCATGCTATTATATTGTCTATTTTGGATGTTAATGGGCTTATTTATACACTTTTATATTATTTTTGGGACTAACCTACTAACCCAAGGCCCAGTGCAAATTGCTGTTTTTTTTCCTATTTCAGTGTTTCGCAGAAAAGGAATATCAAACGGAATCCAAATGGAATCAAACCTTCGGGAGACTTATTTTTGGAACAAACGTGATCCAGAGGACTTGGAGTGGACGTCAAGAAACCAACGAGGAGGCCACGAGGCAGGGGGCGCGCCTACCCCCTGGGCGCGCCCTCCACCCTCGTGGCTCCACCAACCTACTTCGTCCTCCTATATATATCCATATACCCCGAAAACATCCAGGAGCACCACAAAACCCTATTTCCACCGCCGCAACCTTCTGTACCCAAGAGATCCCATCTTGGGGCCTTTTTCGGAGCTCCGCTGGAGGGGGAATCAATCACGGAGGGCTTCTACATCAACACCATGGCCTCTCCGATGATGTGTGAGTAGTTTATTTCAGATCTTCGGGTCCATATTTATTAGCTAGATGGCTTCTTCTCTCTCTTTGGATCTCAATACAATGTTCTCGTCGATCTTCTTGGAGATCTATTTGTTGTAACTCTTTTTGCTGTGTGTTTGTCGAGATCCGATGAATTGTGGGTTTATGATCAAGTTTATCTATGAACAATATTTGATTCTTCTCTGAAATCTTTTATGTATGATTGGTTATCTTTGCAAGTCTCTTCGAATTATCAGTTTGGTTTGGCCTACTAGATTGATCTTTCTTGCAATGGGAGAAGTGCTTAGCTTTGGGTTCAATCTTGCGTTGTCCTTTCCCAGTGACAGCAGGGGCAGCAAAGCACGTATTGTATCGTTGCCATCGAGGATAAAAAATGGGGTTTATATCATATTGCTTGAGTTTATCCCTCTACATCATGTCATCTTGCCTAATGCATTACTCTGTTCTTATGAACTTAATACTCTAGATGCATGATGGATAGCGGTCGATGTGTGGAGTAATAGTAGTAGATGCAGAATCATTTCGGTCTACTTGTCACGGATGTGATGCCTATATACATGATCATGCCTAGATATTCTCATAATTATGAACTTTTCTATCAATTGCTCGACAGTAATTTGTTCACCCACCGTAATACTTATGCTATCTTGAGAGAATACACTAGTGGAACCTATGGCCCCTGGGTCTATTTTCCATCATATAAGTTTTCAATCTATTTTATTTTGCAATCTTTACTTTCAATCTATATCATAAAAATACCAAAAATATTTATCTTATTATTATTATTATTATTATTATTATTATTATTATTATTATTATTATTATTATTATTATTATCTCTATCAGATCTCATTCTTGTAAGTGACCGTGAAGGGCTTGACAACCCGTTTATCGCGTTGGTTGCGAGGTTCTTATTTGTTTGTGTAGGTACGAGGGACTTGCTTGTAGTCTCCTATTGGATTGATACATTGGTTCTCAAAAACTGAGGTAAATACTTACGCTACTTTGCTGCATCATCCTTCCTCTTCAAGGGAAAACCAATGCAGTGCTCAAGAGGTAGCAAGACTCTCTCCCCCTCTCTCTCAGTGGCGCTGGAGTGCCGCCGAGGGAACCATCGCCGCGGTGATCGTCTTCATCAACATCACCATCTTCATCACCTTCCTTATCTCTTTTACGCGGTCCACTCTCCCGCACCCCGCTGTAATCCCCTACTTTAACATGGTGCTTTATGCCACATATTATGATCAAGTGATGTGTTGCCATCCTATGATGTTTTGAATAGATTTCTTTTGTCGTTTGGGTTGATTGATGATCCAGATTGGTTTGAGTTGTATGTTTTATTTTGCTGCTGTCCTATGGTGCCTTCTGTTCCACACACACGTGAAGGATTCCTGATGTAGGGTGTTGCAATAGGTTCATGATTCGCTTATAGTGGGTTGCTAGAGTGAAAAAGGTTTAAACCCGAGCAAGGGGGTTGTTGCGTATGGGATAAAGGGGCTTGATACTTTAATGATATGGTTGGGTTTTACCTAATGATCTTTAGTAGTTACGGATGCTTGCTAGAGTTCCAATCATAAGTGCATATGATCCAAGTAGATAAAGTATGTTAGCTTATGCCTCTACCTCATATAAAATTGAAATAATGATTACCGATCTTGTTAACAATTGCCTAGGACAATTGCACACACCGATCCATCATTATTCCACACTCGCTATTTATAATATATAGTAATATATTCTAACTTTATGTTAACAACACCAATTTTTATATTTTAGTTGTTCGATGTCATACAAAGCTATCCTCTTCATACTCATCGTAGTTTTATTTCTCGTTTCTTGATGGAAGCAAACGTTCGGTGTACGTAGAGTCGTATCAGTGACATATAGGACTTGAGAGAATATTGATCTTATCTTTAGCTCCTTGTGGGTTCGACACTCCATACTTATCACTTCCACCTTTGAAAATTACTATGATGATTCCTTGCACATGGAGATTATCAAGCTCTTTTCCGGCACCATTGTCGGGGAGCAATAGCGCGGGGTTGATATTCTCGTGTGTGCTTGTTTGCTTTCTTCACTAAGTAGATTTTTGTTTTCCTTTTTGTTTTTGTTTTATTTAGTTGTGGGTGAAACAAACAATAAAAAATATTAAAATAATGCAAAATACAAAAATAATACTTGCCTCTTATGCCTAATTTTTTTTTCAAAAAGAGAAGTGATTGGAAGATTATGCATTGGAGATGTGTGGGTCGACCTTGAACACTTGTGTTCATGCTCATGAAAACTGTAACATCCCAAATTTTGAATCTGGAATGTTATACATAGATCATTCATGCATATTATATTTTATTACATTTCGTTTCGCGAATCCTCGAAATCCTAAGCAACTCAAGGACCCTCGGAGAGAGTTGGAGATTTCCCTGTTTTCATATTTGAGTTTTATCAAATATTGAAACGAGGATTTTTGGTTTTATTTATTTTTCTCTCCGAAAATATTTCATATTAAAATACATGAGAGGAGATAATATGACTTCTCCAAAATAAATGAAATGTTGGAGTAAAGAGATTAAAATCAAATATTTGATTTTTATCCGGAGTTTATTGCTATTTTATTTGAATTAGAAAAATTGCACGTTTTTCAAAGTTGCATTTTAGGGCCAAGAAAATGTTCATCTTGTTCTAAATATTTTATTTAGATGGCGAAAATTTATTTTGGCATTTTTAGAATTTTATTTTATTTTCTAGGTTTTTTTAGTTTCGGCGGATTTTTTTAAAAAAAGTGCGCAGTGGCTAACTAGGCCGAAGCCCAGCCACCGGCCCGCCTCCCCCGCGCCGCCGTCTCCCACCAGGAGACCGCCGCCGCCGCCACCTCGGACAAGGAGTCCGGCCGAGACTCCCTTCCCCGCCGCCCTTGCCCCTCCTCCAAGCCGCCACCCCCTCCTTAAATACCCCCTAACCCCGCCGCCACCACCACCCAACCCCGCCGCCGCCGCTCTTGTCGCGCCTCGCCACCGCCGCTGCAGCACCGCCGCCGCCGCCGCCCGTCGCCCCGCCGCCGCAGCCCCGCCTCGCCAGAGGTAACGCCGCCGTTTTTTTTAAAAAACCGATCCGGTTTTTTTAGAAACCCTAGTTCGTTTTTTAGATCGGTTCGCCGGTTTTTCGCGGTTTAGTTACTTTGCGGACGTTCATTCGTACGTTCGTTTTAACGAATGGAGTTCACTCGTTAGTAACAGACAACGAACGCTCATTCGTTAGCTTGTTCGTCAGTTTTCTTTTTCTCGGATTTTCCGTGATTATTTTCAATCGTGATTTCTGATCCGATTTTCGTTTTAGTTTATCTTTTCGTTCGTTTGTCGGAATCAGGCGATTCAAGCGCTTAGATCTTCATCTCGAGACCCTCTTTCCGTTTAACCAACTTGAACAAGCTTTTAGTACTATAAAATTTGACCTTAGTCCAGATTAGTAAACGGATCTTATTTCTTTCGCAGTTTGAGTTTGGTTGCTCCGTTTGATTTGATTCTTTTTGCAAACCGGAGTTCTTAATTTGAACTTTCTGGTTAGATCTTCTTATTTGAGTTTTACCCGTGCTTATTTGCTTGATTTCTTATGTATGCTATTGTTTGTTTGCGATAGAACACCCGGAGTGCGAAGTGTGCTACTACGAATCCCTAGGTTTTGCGGATCATGAGCAAGGCAAGTAACACTTTGATCATACCCCTTTATCACCCAGTTTTATGCATTAGGTCCAATCCTCAAACATTGCATGATTAGGTTGTGATTAACATGTGGGTTGGGAAGTAGTTGATGAGGTAGAACCTATTGCCCTGTTATATTCAAACCCTTGGGAGTTACTTCTACGTGTTGCTTATATCGCTATGCTATGCTCCTAGACGTGGTTTGGGAGAGTGAAATCCATGACAGATGTGGGACTGTCAATTAATGGTTCAACTTAAGGTGGCAACTTGAATACACATCTGGGTGGATTGTTTGTTGGGCACCTGGGGAATATAGTGTTGTCCTAGGATATCCCGGAGTACCCGTGTGATAATCCTTTGGTCCGCCACCCAGGCTCAAAGGGAACTGAGATATTTTCATGCTAGAAACTTCCGTGTGCAGCCACAAGCTATTATGGGCTCTAGCATAGTTGAGTAGGTTGCATGAAGCTCCCGAAGATGTGGATCAGCAGGTAGTGGGATGTAGGTTTGGTATGGTCTGCCTGGAGTAAGGGGTTAATGCTTTTGAAAGACTGTGTCTCGGTCATCCGTTTCTCAAACACCCTATAGTGCGAGAAATCCAATGAAGGAGATTGGGTCTTGTGGAGAAAAGTGCGCAAACCTCTGCAGAGTGTATAAACTAATCATGGTTAGCCGTGTCCCCGGTTATGGACATCTTGAGTATCTAGTACTTGGAGTATCCTAAGTATCGCATCACTCTAAACTAATATTGTTGGGTTGTTAATTACTTTAATTCAGATTGAGTTGGAGGAACCTTCTCGATGATGTTTCAACGACCATGATAGTTAAATAAAATCTATTCCTTTGTTGTAGGGAAAAATTGGCTTTTCGCAAAAACTGTAACCATAGAGCTTTCCATGAGCCAAATATGCATGTAGTGATAGCATTATTCTGTTCTTGCTCTATTGTGTTACTTTGCCCGCATATTCCATGTGCTGACCCATTTTCGGGCTGCAACATATTATGTTGCAGACTTTTCAGACAAGGAGTAAGGTTCGTTAGGTCGTTGCCGTGCAGCTCAGCTATGCCGTTGGAGTTGATGGACTCACTTTATCTTCCAAGCCTTCTACTGTTATCGTATTAGATGGCCTTAAGCCATATTTATTGTAATAAGTTCTCTTTTGAGACATTCGATGTAATGAGTGTGTGATTGCTACTCTGTTATAAATCCTTGAGTACTGTGTGTGTCAGCATTACCGATCCAGGGATGACACTGAAGCACAGAGACTTGACCGTTTGAGGTCGGGTCGCTACAAGATGGTATCAGAGCACACGCTGAGTGTAGGACATGACCACTAAGCTAAAGCCCTTGATCACTATTCCCTTCTCATTTCTGACTCCTCTCCATTTTCTACTCTTTAGGATGGTGGACGCAAGGAACAAGTTTGCACAACCGGATGAAGAAGCACCTTTTGGACGACACTTGAAAGAAGTCACTAGGTACCTAAACATTGGAATACCAAGCTTCACTGGGACTTACAACGCCACTTTACCAGAAGAGGAATGATGGATGATCCAATTTCAAGTTCTAGGAAGGACATTCACGCCAGTCACTAAGCCCATAGAGTTTTCCTTCGATGCACCAACCTAGAGTCTAGGAAAGAGTATGGTAGCTCACATCACCATGGAATGCATTAGAGAAGTTTATCATAAGGAGCTTAAGGATACTATCTATCAGATTTATGGGCGCCGAGATGAGCAATGGGAGATGATCAGCACCAGGAAGGATAGATCAATTGCAGCTTTCATCCAGGAGCTAAACCAACACATTCGTCGCCAGGAGAACCAGATGTGTGCATGCATGATAGATCTGAAGAAGGCAATAACTAGGATCACGGAACTGGAGGAAGAACTTAAGGCTACTCGTGAAGATTATGAGGAGGAAATCGTCGTACTAGTGGAGAAGAATGACGATCTAGAGAGGAAGCTACGAGTATTTCTGGGAGACCCCGCACCAGGAGGAGAAGATGAAGAACCCAAGGAGATTCGCCCGGAGGACTACATTATCATCGACGACACCGACTCGGACCCCGACAATAGCGATGATGACTATGAAGACGAAGTTGGAGCAGATATCATGGAGTCTTCAACTGAAGAATATTTTTAGTAGACCACCACATCGGTAGTAGTATTCCACCATGTAAATAGTACAGTCTGAGCACTTTTGTAACGATAGTTAGATCGATTGTATGCCCTTGCTTGATTGATTGAGTGAAATGTTTGTGTTTGTCTCATGTGCATATGGGTAGTGCTTTCTCGTTAGACCCCTTTTCTATTTTAATCTCTCCCCTCTAAACCCATCAGATGCCTCCGAGACATGACCCCGGATTTACTTTCCCACCGGAGCTCACTCTGTTGATCCAGCAGCAGAATACCTTGATGCAGTTGTTAGTTCAGAACCAAGGCAACAACAATAACAACAACAACAATCCACCACCACCGCCACCAATTGACAACTTAGCCCATTTCCTGAGGTTGCAGCCGCCGGTGTTTTCCAGTAGCCCCTAACCCATAGTAGCAGATGATTGGCTCCGCAGGATTGGAAGAGGGTTAATCACTACAAGATGTACCGATGCTGAGAAGGTGCATTTTGCCGCACATCAGTTGGATGGACCAGCAGCCTCATGGCGGGAGAATTATATAGTCACCTACCCTATAGCCACTGTTACATGGGATCAGTTTTAGCAAGCTTTTTTTAGAAACCCTAGTTCATTTTTTAGATTGGTTCGCTGGTTTTTCGCGGTTTAGTTACTTTGCGGACGTTCGTCTGTATGTTCGTTTTAACGAACGGAGTTCACTCGTTAGTAACAGACAACGAACACTCGTTCGTTAGCCTGTTCGTCAGTTTTCTTTTTCTCGATTTTCTGCGATTATTTTCAATCGCGATTTCTGATCCAATTTTTGTTTTAGTTTATCTTTTCGCTCGTTTCTCAGAGTCAGGCGATTCAAGTGCCTAGATCTTCGTCTCGAGACCCTCTTTCCGTTTAACCAACTTGAACAAGCTTTTGCTACTGTAAAATTTGACCTTATTCCAGATTAGTAAACGGATCTTGTTTCTTTTGCAGTTTGAGTTTCGTTACTCTGTTTGATTTGATTCTTTTTGCAAACCGGAGTTCTTAAGTTGAACTTTCTGGTTAGATCTTCTTATTTGAGTTTTACCCATGCTTAGTTGCTTGATTGCTTATGTATGCTATTGTTTGTTTGCGATAGAACACTCGGAGTGCGAAGCGTGCTACTATGAATCCCTAGGTTTTGCGGATCATCAGCAAGGCAAGTAACACTTTGATCATACCCCTTTATCACCCAGTTTATCATAAGGAGCTTAATGATACTATCTATCAGATTTGTGGGTGCCGATATGAGCAATGGGAGATGATTAGCACCAGGAAGGATAGATCAATTGTAGCTTTTATCCAGGAGCTAAACCAACACATTCGTCGCCAGGAGAACCAGATGTGCGCAGGCATGATAGATCTGAAGAAGGCAATAACTAGGATCACAGAACTGGAGGAAGAACTTAAGGCCACTCGTGAAGATTATGAGGAGGAAATCGTTGTACTAGTGGAGAAGAATGATGATCTAGAGAGGAAGCTAGGAGTATTTCTGGGAGACCCCGCACCGGGAGGAGATGATGAAGAACCCAAGGAGATTCGCCCGGAGGACTACATTATCATCGACGACACCGGCTCGGACCCCGACAATAGGGATGATGACTATGAAGACGAAGCTGGAGCAGATATCATGGAGTCTTCAACTGAAGAATATTTTTAGTAGACCACCACATCGGTAGTAGTATTCCACCATGTAAATAATATAGTCTGAGCACTTTTGTAACGATAGTTAGATCGATTGTATGCCCTTGCTTGATTGATTGAGTGAAATGTTTGTGTTTGTCTCATGTGCATATGGGTAGTGCTTTCTCGTTAGACCCCTTTTCTATTTTAATCTCTCCCCTCTAAACCCATCAGATGCCTCCGAGACATGACCCCGGATTTACTTTCCCACCGGAGCTCACTCTGTTGATCCAGCAGCAGAATACCCTGATGTAGTTGTTAGTTCAGAACCAAGGCAACAACAATAACAACAACAACAATCCACCGCCACCACCACCAGTTGACAATTTAGCCCGTTTCCTGAGGTTGCAGCCGCCGGTGTTTTCCAGTAGCACCGAGCCCATAGTAGCAGATGATTGGCTCCGCAGGATTCGAAGAGAGTTAATCACTGCAGGATGTACCAATGCTGAGAAGGTGCGTTTTTCCGCACATCAGTTGGATGGACCACCAGCCTCATGGTGGGAGAATTATATAGTCACCTACCCTATAGACACTGTTACATGGGATCAGTTTCAGCAAGCTTTCCGTACAGCCCATGTCTCAACTGGAGCTATGAGTATGAAGAAGTGTTAGTTTCGCAACTTACGCTAGGGGAACCGTACTGTGGCTCAGTACACGGATGAGTTTAGCAAGTTATCTCGCTATGCCCTGGATGATGTGGCCACAGATGTCGCAAAGTAGGAGAAGTTTATGGAAGGGCTGAATGATGAGATGAGCATGCAGTTGATGGTGGCAACATTCAACAACTACCAGGAGTTGGTAGATAAAGCTCTTATGATTGAAGGGAAGTAGCAGCAAATTGAGAACCGTAAGAGGAAGTATGGACAAGGAAGGTATAATTCAGGAGCTCAGCAGAAGCCTCGCCTAACCCCGAACTCGGGAGGAATTGTTCATAACCATGGAGGCCACACCCACAATGGAGGAAGTAACCATAATCATACTGGCCCAAGGAATGGGAATGGGAATGGAACAAGCAACAATCAGAACCGTTCCAATCCAGCCACACCCGCAAAGAGAGACATAAGCCATGTTACTTGTTTCAAGTGCGGGAAGAGTGGACACTATGCCACTGAGTGCCCTGAAGCGAAGAATGGAAAGGGCAATGGGAGCACTGGAAAGAAGCCCAATCCATTCAACAAAGGACAAGTGAACCACGTCAATGTTGAGGAGGTTGAAGAGCAGCCAGACGCGGTTATTGGTAAGTTTTTGGTTAAGTCTTTTACCGCCCTTGTTCTTTTTGATACTGATGCATCACATTCATACATATCAAGGGAATTCGTGGATAAGTTTAACTACCGACCCAAACCCTTAGGACCCATCTATTAGTGAGTTCACCTGGAGCAAAGTATATGGCTAGTCGATGGTGCGACCAGATACCCTTAACCATTGGTAGCCATGTTTTTCCGTCTGACCTAATAATCTTGGAGTCACAAGGATTGGATGTGATATTAGGCATGGACTAGATGTCAAAGTATGGAGGAAGCATTGACTGATATTAGGATCAAGTATGTATCTAGGCATGCGCCAAGAAGTAGTTAAGTGAATACCCTCACGGGAGTTGTTCAGGAGGAAGTGCCTGTAGTGAAGGATTACCCGGATGTTTTTCCAGAAGAGTTACCGGGCATGCCACCGGATCGGGACATTGAGTTTTTGATAGAGCTATTGCCAGGCATCGGGCCTATATCAAAGAGACCATACCGGATGCCCGCAAATGATCTGGAGGAGATTAAGAAACACATCAAGGAGTTATTGGAGAAACATTACATTCAACGGAGCTCATCACCATGGGGAGCCCTAGTGCTTTTGGTCGAGAAGAAGGATAAGTCTCTAAGAATGGTTGTTGATTATCGTGCGTTAAATGAGGTGACGATCAAGAACAAATACCCACTGCTGATGATCAATGATTTGTTCGACCAGCTGCAAGGAGCTAAGGTGTTTTCAAAGATCGACCTGCGATCTGGATATCACCAGCTGAAGATACGAGAGAAGGACATACCAAAGACAGCATTCACCACACGGTACGGGTCGTATGAATATACAGTCATGTCGTTTGGACTGACTAACGCCCCTGCCTACTTCATGAGCATGATGAACAAAGTGTTCATGGAATATTTGGATAAGTTTGTTGTGGTGTTCATTGATGATATAATGGTATACTCGAAGAACGAGGAGGAGCATGAAGAACATTTGCGCTTAGTTCTCGAGAAACTCAGGGAACATCAGTTATATGCCAAGTTCAGCAAATGCGAGTTTTGGCTGAAGGAAGTTGGATTCCTTGGACATGTTATATCAGGAGAAGGTGTAGCAGTAGATCCTACCAAGGTTCAGTCAGTCACTGAATGGTTGGCACCCGCTTCTGTCGGAGTAATGGGCCACGGGTAGGCCAACCCGAGCCCCATGACCTTTCAAGACATCGGGGCAGGCTGCGCCCCTCAAGACCATAGGGTGAAGAGCCGCCTCCTGGGGAGTCTGCAGCAAGGCGGCCGACTGCCCGCTCACGGCCGAGTCCCAGGGATGACTTCCAGTGAAGCCGGCTTTGGGGAGTCGACCGGCGACTCCAACAAACCGTGACCTCATCAAGGGGGACGGGGCAGGGGCGTGGCTACAATGAAGCCCACTCCCCGCCCCTTACCAAGGGCAGGCATGGCTACAACGCGCCGTACTTGGGAGGATCTCCCTGCGGCGTGGCACTGTTGCCCAGCCGGCCCTGACATCAGCACCACTGTACCTAGTCCTGCGCCCACGACGGCTTGTCTGTACGGCCTGGGGGCAGCAGGGCCCACCAGCCAGCGAGACCTCGGGAGATGGCGGGAGCACCGCCAGCCGGACCCAACAGGAGTCGGCCCGGGGGAGTCGGCCGAGCCCTCCCCCGGGGCCCACACGCCATTAATCAAGAAGAGATGGGGAGTGGCCACAGTGATCGCCCGCCGGGCGGCGGGGCTGCTGCCATGACCCCATGACCAAGCTTGCATCATCAGGAGCATGGCTACAGTAATCAGCAGCCAGCAAGACCCGCCCGTGGCGGATGCGGCCTGTCGGCTCCATACCAGACCAGTCGGCGGGGCCCACCAGTCGGCGGACCCCAGCAGCCGGCGGAGAAGTCGGAGGTCGGAGACACTGACGGCTGGGCCCGCGCCCAGTCATATTACCATTGTATCCCTGGGGGGGTAGGCCTATATAAACCCCCCAGGGCACCCATGCAAAGGGTTGGATCCCAGAAGTTCTATACCTCACCAGATAGAGGGAGAGAGCTAGCCCTGCCCTCTCCTACCACCATACACAGCTCAAGGAGCAACCGTGTAAACCCTTGACTATAGTGATCATGCGGAGACCCCGCAGAGCAGCAGTAGGGGTATTATCTCCCCGGAGAGCCCCGAAGCTGGGTAAGATTCGCCGGCGTGCATGTCTTTGCCTCATCCCGTTTCCAGGCACCAGCGACGTTCTACTTGCCCCCACCATGATAAGCCATTCGTTGGCATATTCGCACCAGACCCCCGACATTTGGCGCCCACCGTGGGGCATGGTGCACCGCCGTCCGGAGATCTGTTCTGGACGGGAACCCTTTTCCTCCCTGGCGAGCGCAGCCAGCCAGGCACGCCAGACGAAGTTTGCGTCGACGCGCTGCGCGGCGTGGAGATCGCCTGCGCAGCCAGCTCCTTGGCCGAACTTGTCGGCGAGGTCCGCCTCTCCGACGAGCCTGCGTCCGACGCAGGCGTAGGCGGCCCCGAAAACCTCCTCGCAGGCCTCCTCGATCAACTCCATGTTTCCGGCGAGCCTGCCGTAGACTTGGAGTCCGTAGGCTCCACCGACCCGATGCTGGTCGACTCCGACACCGCGTCGGTCGACGCGTTCCCCTTCAACATGGTGGTCTACGACAAACCTCTCCCCCACGCGGAGAGCGATGGGAGCACCGTCACTGAGGTGCTCGTCATCAGTCATGACGAGTTCCCTGGTGGAAGGGCGCCCGACTCACTCGGCACGGTGCTGCAAGACCTAGCTGCGCCCATCCCGGAAGATGCTGACGCAGAGATGTTAGAAGCGCGCCGCCTTCAGCTTGTTGAAGGCGCAAAGAAGCTAGCCAGCATGAGACGCTTGTCAGAAGCTTACCAGCGGGAGATGGATCGCGCTGTTGGCGGCTCGTCGGCTCCGGCAGAGCCCAGCCGCCTTGGCGCGGTTCAACAGCGCGACGTAGCCATCGCCAGCCTGTTTGGGGCTGGCCGCCCCGTGTATGCCACGCCAGCGGAGAACATCTAAGCCGTCTAGGCAGCGGCGGATGAGCTGGACAATTTCGAGGGCGAAGAGCGCCTTCTCATGATGGAGCGAGTCCAGTGGCTCCTCGACGCGGCCGCCACGCAGAACGAGGCCGGCTGCCGCACGGAGGCGCCGCTGCGGCCAAACAACGACCCGCACCAAGATCAAGGCGCGACATCTCGGACGCCGACTGGCGGTGCCCGAGGAAGAAAGGACAAGGAGCCGGCTGTCAGCCTTAGTCAGACTCGGATTACCATAGAGCGCGACCGAGACGACCGCCCAAGATCGGTGGAACGACGGGACGACTGTCCGCCTCCCCCTCCCCGCAGGGAGAGGCAAGTCTCCCCGCCGCCTATTGACCATCCGACTCTCGGTGACCGCCTTGGCCGCCGAGAGGGAGTTGGGGAGAATGACGCCCGCCACCGGATCGACCTACTTCACCGGTCCCTAGTGCTGGAAGAAGAAGACGAGCTGGGTCTGCCTTGTTTCGGGCCCCGCATACGGGACGAGCCCTTTCCTAGAGGGTTCACGCTCCCAAGAGACACGCCCAAGTATACCGGCTCCGTGAAGCCGGAAGACTGGCTAGTCGACTACTCCACGGCTGTCAGCATAGCAAACGGCAACAAGCGTGTCGCCATAAAGTACATTCCGCTCATGCTCCAGGGCACGGCCCGGACGTGGCTGAACAGCCTGAAGCCCTGCAACATCAACAGCTGGGTCGACTTCACCGAAGCATTCGTCCGCAACTTCACCAGCACGTACAAGCGTCCTCCCAAGCCTCGTCAGCTCCCCTTGTGTGTGCAAGGTCCTGACGAGTCGACTCGCGACTACCTCACGCGTTGGGCCGAGCTCCGGAACTCCTGCGAGGGCGTGCACGAGGTGCAGGCCATCGAGTACTTCATAGCCGGGTGCCGAGAAGGCACCCTCCTCAAGCACAAGCAATTCTGCGATGAGCCAGAAACCCTCGACGAGCTGCTGATCATAGCGGACAAGTACGCTACGGCCGACTCCTCCATGAAGATGGAAATTCAAATCAGCACGACTGGCAAAGTAGCTCCTTAGGCTCCAAGAACTCCGGCAGCAGACACCGGCCGGCGACAACAACAGGGCGACCACAAGCGCAAGGCCCTGTTGCCGGCTTCCAGCAGCCGGCAGGTCGCGACCCTCAAAGCCCAGCAGCCAGAGGAGCAGCCTCCGCCCAAGCGACAGAAAGGCGGCAAGCCGAACTGGTTGCTGGCCTTCTCCTACGAGCAGACCTTGGATGGACTTTGCAAGTTCCACAGCGGCGCGAAGCCATCGAATCACACCACCCAGAAGTGCCACTGGCTCACCAGGATCGCCAAGGGAGAGGGCCTCCTACCACCCCCGCCTGCTGGGCAGCCGCCTCCGCCCCAGCAGCCGGCAGTCAGGCCAGTCGGCGCAGTACAAGACGAGTACCTTGAAGAGCACGGGGCCTACGTAGTGTTCACCAGTGTGGCTGATGATCGACGCAGCAGGCGGCTACAGCGACAGGAGGTGAACGCAGTAGCCTCAGAGACGCCAGAGTTCATGCACTGGTCAGAGAGGCCCATTAGCTGGAGCAGGGCTGACCACCCAAAAGTGATGTCGAGTCCGGGCTCCTACGCCTTGGTCCTGGACGCCACCTTTGCCACGGACAAATGGGCCGCGCGTTTCTCGCGAGTCCTGATAGATGGGGGCAGCAGCATCAACATTCTGTACAAGGACACCACGGAGAAGTTAGGAATCAAGCAGAGACAGCTTCAGAACAGCCGAACTGTGTTCCACGGCATTGTTCCTGGGCTTTCCTGTTCGCCAATCGGCAAGATCCTGATTGACGTCCTTTTTGGGGACAAAGATCACTTCCGAAGAGAGTCTGTTTGGTTTGAGGTGGTGGACCTCGAGAGCCCATACCATGCGCTGCTTGACCGGCCCGCCTTGGCCAAGTTCATGGCGGTCCCCCACTACGCCTACCTCAAGATGAAGATGCCCAGTTCTAGGGGAATTCTGACTGTGCCTGGCGACTACCGGAAGTCGTCCGCCTGCGCGGCCGAGAGCAGTCGGCTGGCCGAGTCCCTGGTGATTGCGGCCGAGAAGCGACTCCTTGAGCGAGCTGTGGCGATGGCCGGCAAGCAGCTGGAGATATCGCCCGACCCGAAGGAGTCAGAAGCCGAAGGTTCGTTCAAGCCGGCCAAAGAGACAAAGAAGATACCCTTGGATCCGGAGCACCCAAAGAGGTATGCTGTCGTAGGTGCAAACCTCGACAGCAAATAGGAAGGCGAGCTCATCGATTTCCTTCATGAGAATCGGGACATCTTCGCATGGTCTCCCAAAGACATGCCAGGTGTGCCGACGGAATTCGCCGAGCACAAGTTACATGTCCGAACTGATGCAAAGCCGGTCAGGCAGCCCCTACGCCGCTTATCAGAAGAGAAGAGAAGAGTTGTCGGAGAAGAGATAGCCCGACTCCTAGCAGCCGGCTTCATTATGGAAATTTTCTTCCCGGAGTGGCTGGCAAATCCAGTCCTGGTGCTAAAGAAGAACAAGCAATGGCGAATGTGTATTGACTACACGAGCCTCAACAAGGCCTACCCCAAGGACCCGTTTGCTCTGCCAAGAATTGATCAGGTGATAGACTCCATAGCCGGATGCGAGCTGTTGAGTTTCTTGGATGCGTACTTAGGATATCACCAGATCAAGCTGAACCCAGCTGACAGATTGAAGACCGCCTTCATCACGCTGTTTGGAGCATTCTACTACCTCACCATGACTTTCGGCTTGAGGAATGCTGGCGCCACCTTTCAGCGTTGCATGCAGAAATGTCTCCTCAAGTAGCTCGGCAGGAACGCCCACGTCTACGTGGATGATGTGGTGGTGAAGACGGAGAAGCGTGGAACACTGCCGGAAGACCTCAAGGAGACCTTTGAGAACTGCGCCAATTCCAGATCAAGCTCAACCCCGAGAAGTGCGTCTTCGGAGTACCAGCTGGCCAGTTGCTAGGCTTCCTGGTCTCTGAACGCGGCATAGAATGCAACCCAGTAAAAATCAAGGCCATCAAGAGAATGGAGGTACCTAGCCGACTGTTGGATGTGCAGAAGTTCACCGGCTGCTTGGCGTCCATCAGCTGATTCATCAGTCGGCTGGGCGAGAAAGCTCTCCCCTTATACCAACTCATGAAGAAGACCACCTTTGTCGAGTGGAACCATAAGGCGGACGAAGCTTTCCACCAGTTGAAGAAGATGCTGACTACTCCATCCGTCCTGGCGGCTCCGACTCCCAAGGAACCTATGCTCCTGTACATCGCCGCCACCAGCCGAGTAGTCAGCACAGTCATTGTAGTAGAGCGCAAGGAGGAAGGCAAGGCGCTACCTGTCCAGAGACCAGTATATTACCTGAGCGAGGTACTGTCGACCTCCAAGCAGAACTACCCCCACTACCAGAAGATGTGCTATGGCGTGCACTTTGCCGCCAAGAAATTGAAGCCTTACTTTCAAGAACATCCAATCACGGTGGTCTACACGGCTCCACTTGTCGAGATCATCGATAGCCGAGATGCCTCTGGTCGAGTGGCCAAGTGGGCCATAGAGCTGGCTCCTTACACCATCTACTACCAGCCCCGCACCACTATCAAGTCACAAGCACTGGCCGACTTCCTCGTCGACTGGGCCGAGACCCAGTACCTGCCTCCAGCACCTGACTCCACCCATTGGTGGATGCACTTTGACGGCTCCAAGATGCGCACCGGCTTGGGAGCCGGCATCGTCCTCACCTCTCCCAAAGGAGACAAGCTCAAATATGCACTGCAAATCCATTTTGCCGCCTCCAACAACGTGGCCGAGTACGAGGCGCTCATTCACGGGCTCCGGCTTGCCAAAGAACTTGGCATCCGCCGGATCTTGTGTTACGGCGACTCGGACTTAGTGGTCCAGCAGTCGTCTGGCGATTGGGATGCAAAAGATGCAAACATGGCGAGCTATCATTTCCTCGTGCAGCAACTCAGCGGGTATTTCGAAGGGTGTGAGTTCCTCCATGTGCCAAGAAACGACAACGACCAAGCAGACACCTTGGCATGAATTGGCTCTACCCGCCAAGCAATACCATCTAGCGTCGCCCTTCAACGCCTCCTCAAGCCGTCTGTCAAGCCTTCACCAGAATCAGACTCCTTCTTTGTGCCGGCTCCTCCCGAAGACGGCGGATCCGACTCCAGAGCTCCGGCAGTCGAAACGGGGACTTTGGCAGGTGACTCCAAAGCTGCCACAGTCGAGCCCGGCCCGGGGACTGCGGTGACGGACTTGAAGATTCCAGAACTCGGCCCAAGGACCGAGCCAGTCGGCCTGGGGACTTCATCATCCCAACAAGCGGCTGTTGACTCCAGCCCGCCGCCTCCCAGCCCAACCGCCCTCTTCCAAGTCGCAGTTCTGATAGTCGACGAAATAGCAGCACCCTCATGGGCCCAGCCCATCCTCAAATTTTTGGTGAACAAAGAGCTACCAACTGATGAGACCTCAGCTCGGCAAGTACAACGCCGGGCAGCAACTTATACCATAATCAACAGAGAGCTGGTCAGGCGCAGCGTCACTAGTATCTACCAACGTTGCGTAGAGCAGAGCAAGGCCAGGCGATCCTCAAAGACATCCATCAAGGCGAATGTGGCCACCATGCGGCTTCAAGAGCACTCGTCGCCAAAGCTTTTCGGCACGGTTTCTTTTGGCCGACTGCCTTGGAAGAGGCCAAGGAGTTGGTCCAAAAATGCAAAGGGTGCCAGAAGTTCAGCTCCAAGCCACACCAGCCGGCTTCCGCGCTCAAGACCATCCCCATTGCTTGGCCTTTCGCAGTTTGGGGTCTAGACATGGTGGGACCATTCAAAACAGCACGAGGTGGTTTAACTCACCTACTTGTCGCAGTGGACAAGTTCACCAAGTGGGTGGAAGCAAAGCCAATTAAGAAACTGAACAGTCCGACTGCCGTGACCTTCATCATCGATATCACAATTCGGTACGGCATACCACACATCATCATCACCGACAACGGCACAAATTTTGCAAAAGACGCCTTGGCCCGTTTCTGCGCAACACAGGGCATCCGACTGGACCTAGCATACGTCGCCCACCCGCAGTCAAACGGCCAGGTGGAGCGAGCAAACGGCCTCATCCTGTCCGGCATCAAGCCTCGGTTGATCGAGCCTCTGGAGCGCTCAGCTGGCTGCTGGCTCGACGAGCTGCCAGCCATCCTCTGGAGTCTACGCACGACTCCAAACAAGTCAACCGGCTTCATGCCCTTCTTCCTCGTCTATGGTGCCGAAGCCGTTATCCCAATGGACATAGAGTTCGACTCCCCACGAGTCACCATGTACACCGAGGAGGAAGCAGAAGAAGCACGACAAGACGGTGTTGATCTGCTGGAAGAGGGCCAGCTGCTGGCACTCAGCCGGTCCAGCATCTACCAGCAGAGCCTGCACCGATACCACAACAGGAAGGTCAGGCCAAGATCTTTCCAAGAAGGCGACCTTGTGCTCTGGCTAATCCAGCGAACAGCCGGCCAGCACAAGCTGTCGCCGCCTTGGGAGGGCCCTTTCATCATCAGCAAAGTACTAGGCAACAACTCCTACTACCTGATCGACGCTCAGAAGCCCCGAGCACGCAAGAGGGACGACTCCGGCAAGGAGACAGAGCGGCCATGGAATGCAATTCCTCTCCGAAGATTTTACAGTTGATGCAGTATGTACCATGCTACCTTTTGTATTAAAGTACCAAGACTTCGGGCCCCCCGAGACGAGCTCGGGGACTGCCCTCTTTTGTCTGAATGATAAAAATTATGCCTACAAGTATGTTACTTTTTATCATGCCGCTTGGCACCGGGCTCGACAAGTTGGCCCGGGGACTCACCGCCTTGCACTATGAAATGCTTCCTGCAGTCGGACAAGTAGTGTGTAAACGTCTATGCTGTCTCCTGCCAGAAGCCGTAGCTCGCAGAGCGACTGTACGGTGGGCAGCAGTAAGGTAGAATGGGCATTCACATGAAAAATGGCTAAGGACCCAAAGCATAAAACATAACTCAAGACGGCTCCCAAGCCTTTCTCGCAAAACTGACTCTCGGAGAGTCAGATTGTTGTTTTTTATCCAAGTTGCTCAAAGAATCTTGAAATCGGCTAAGTACTTGTTTTCCCAAAGTAGCCTAGCACTTGATCCAGCAACAGTCTGCAGAGCGGCTATCCGATTGGCAAGGCAGGCAACTAGGGGAAAGCGGCAAAGGAAAACAGCCAAAAGAACAATGAGCACGAAAGGATAGATATATAAATTTACATAACATAGGCCCTTGGCCGAATTGTCAAGCAGAGGTTCAAAATACACCCCGCGGGTGGAATTGTGCGAATTAACAAGTTCTTCAAAAGACTACTGAAGCAGATAAAACAAAAGACACAGCGGCAGCTTAGGAGGCGGCAGACAGAGTCGGGGGGTCGACGGAGGCGCCAGCGTCAGTCGTCGGGGCGGTCGGCCGGCTAGTCTCGGCTTGATCGCCTCCGGCAGCAGTCGGATCGGTCGCACACGGCTCGTTGCTGGAGGCACGGTCGGGCTGAGGCTGGCCGTCCGCTCCGTCGTCTGGTGCCTCCGCCTCGCCCTCATCCTCCGCCTCGTCCTCCTCCTTGATGCTGGAGCCAATCACCTCCGCCGAGTCTTCGCCGTAGTCTGGGTTCATCCCAAACCACTCCGGCAGGACCTCCTTGCTGTCTTCAGACCGCTCGGGGACGAAGATGCTCATGTCGGTGTACTCGGCGATCGCCTCGGCACGCTTAACGAGGGCGTCTTCCACAGCCGCCATCTCCGGCTGGGCCTCCGACTGAAGCGTGGCCAACCGGTCTAGATCTAGCCCCGGGTACCATGCCTTGACGAACTCCAAGGCCTGGCGCGCTCCAGCCCGGGCCAAAGAGCCCTTCCAGGCCTCGAGGCGACCAGCCGCGACCTCCAACCAGTTGGCCGTCAGACTGGGGGTGTGCGGAGCCTGCATATCTGGCCAAAGGGCGGAGATCGCCTGGGTGCCAACGCAGCATCCGGTGAGCCGGTTGGAGGCGAGCCTCGTCTCAAGATGTGTTCATCAAGAGTTCGGGGGCATCGGCGGCAATCTCCGCGCCCTCCGCCCTCCGACTTGCACGGTCGGCCTCGATGGCTTGGATAGCGGCTTGCGACTGCCCAGGGAAGAAGTCTATAAAGGACACGAAGAAACAAAAAAGCGAGTCAAAAAACCAGGAGTCGGCATGACCTAAGTCGGCAGCTCAAAAAAAGAAAACAAAGAGACTCACCATCAACAATGTCTTCGATCTCGTGGAAGCCGGAGGATAGCAACGCCTCCTTGTCAGACCAGGAAGAGCGCTCGCTCGCAAACTCGGCCAGGAGGGCGGCCTCCATCTCCTCCGCCTCCCTCCGCGACTTCGCGAGCAGCCCCTTCTGCTCTGCCAACTGAGTGGCCAGCAGATCGCGCTCCGCGGCGAGCTTGCTGCACTCCTCCCCTTTGGCGAGCAGGGCGGAGTTGGCTTCGCTCAGCTGCTGTTGAAGAGCAGTGTTGGCCCTTGAAGGAAAGAAAGAAAGACAGCAGTCGTCAATAAAGTAGGTCGCTGGGGAGATCCGGCCCGACTGCTCAGCAGTCGGCCCAAATCTCGGGGACTACAGCCCGCGGGTGCGCTAGCGCGCCCCCGCAGAGAAGAGAAAAAGGAGAAGGACTTACTCCGGCTCTCCGCCAAGTCGGCGGTTCGCTTACCCAACTCTTCAACATTACGGTTGAAGGCGGTGACGCGGAGGTTGTGGTAATCCTGCAACAAGCATTTCAGACAAAATTAGTGCCCAGAAGTTCATCAAATTGGAGTTCCAGGCCGCCTACTCAGCAGCCAACCTGAAACTCGGGGACTACACCCAGTGGGTGCGCGGGCGCGCCCCCACAGAGAAGAACAAGAAAACAAAGCTCAAAGAAAAAACTTACCCGTACGGCCACCCGCGACGCTAGGAATGCCTTGGTGCAGCTCTGGAGGGTGTCGCCCTCAGCGCGGAGTTTCGCTTGGACGTCCAAGAGCGCCCGGTTCAGCGGCCCTGTGCCGCCTCCCCGCACCCACCCAACGGGTGCGGCACTCGTCGCCTCGCCGTCTGGAGCCACCGAGCTGGCGGTGCCGGCTTCGAGGGGGCGGGGTGCCGAAGTTGCCTTCTCCCGAAGACGGCGCGCTGGTGAGCCGACCTGGAGGAGTAGCCTCGCCACGGCCTCGTCTTCGGTCGGCGGCACCGGAGGGTCCGCTGGCCGCTCGCCTCGCACGCCTTCAGACAGCGGCAGAGGCGGCGGCGGAACGTTCGCGCCCGGAGTAGAGGGCTCGCCGCCTTCCCTCTCCTCGACAAGGTTCTCCCCGCCGGCTCCTCCAGTCTGCCCCGTGAACTCCGGCGGCGGCGGCGGCGTAGAGTTCAGCGGGGTAACAAGCAAGGCCGCCTGACAGCGTGCGGCTTCCTCAGCCTGCTGCTTTGCCACGGCGGCGGCTTCGGCCTCCGCTAGTTTTTTCTTGGCGGAGGCCTCCGCCCTGTCGGCCTCCGCCTTCTCCAGGCGGAGGGCTTCTTCTTCATTGTGCTTCTCCTATGCATTCCGTTCCGTCGCCTCCCGGAGGTCGGCAGCGGGGTCTATCCGCCGAGTGGTGGTGGGAGTCTCCGCTGACCCCATGATGGAGGCGGCGGCAACCCGCTCCAGAGAGAGGGGATCCCTGAAGAAAGAAGGGAGAGCAGAGACTCAGACAAAATGAGAAGAAAGAATAAATTTTGAAGACAGAATACTTACGCAGAAACCAACAGCGGCTTCTTCACTTCCTTACGGAAGCGGATGGCCTTCGCGGCCGCCTCGTCCCGCCGGGTCGCCGCAGCCGAGCCCTTGGGCTTCTTCGGCCGGCTCCGAACAAAGTCGGCGCAGCCTGGCGCTTCTTCCCGCCGCCTGGAGCGCCCGACGCGGCAGAAGAGCCCGCGCCTGGCTGGCTGGCTCCTGGCCGATGGCGAGGGGCGACTCCTTCCTCGGCGTCGTCTTCAGGCCAGTCGGCAAAGGTGGCCGAGGGCCTGAAGTCGCCTGTCGTCCCTCCTCCTCCCTCGGTGTCGTCTTCCAGAGCCGCCGCCCCCAGATCGAGGTCGTCGACGTCGCTCTCCGCCTGGTCGGCGGCGAACTCACGGGCCGGCCCCGAGGTGCCGGCTGGTGGGTGAAGAAGGGGATTCTAACCAAAAAGTAGGATGATTAGAACAAGACTCGGCAAGAAGAAGACAATCTAAAGAAAAGAAAGGCGACTCACCACGGGCGGGGGGTTGGCGCGGGAGTATGGCTCCTTGCTGAATCGCCAGTCCTCCGGGAGCTTGCTATCCGAGAGGTAGTTCACCATCAGGGCCACCTCCTCGTGAGGCATGTCCTTGGTGCACATCCGACTCGGGTCACGGCCCCCGCTCATCTGGCATATCAGGTGAGGGCGGCCTTGGAGTGGGAGAACTCGGCGCGAGACGAAGGGCGCCAGCAGGTCTGGACCAGTCAGCCCCTCCGCAAGCAGGTCTGGACCAGACGGAGTCGCGTGATGGCGCCGGCTCCCGCAGGAGTCGGCGACCTGGCCCGGTACGACTAGTTGGGAAGTCTGCCGGCCGGCGGGCCGGCTTCGAAGGCCGGCAGATTGACCCAGTCGTCCCTCGTGGCGACGTTCCTGACGTAGAAGTAGGACCGCTGCCACATCTTCACTGACTTCAGCAGCGAGATGGAGGGGAAGTGGTTGTCGGCTCCTGTCCTCCGCACGGCGATGAAGGCGCCGCACTGAGCCGGCACGCCTGCGGCTTGGGTGCCGAGCTTGGAGAAGAAGAACTCCCCCCAGAGCTCGAGGGTGGGAAGGACTCCGAGGAAGCCTTCGCACAGAGCCACGAAGGCGGACAACACCACCACCGTGTTGGGGGTGAGGTGGTGCGGCTGAGGTCTGTAGAACTCCATGAAAGACCGGAAGAAGTTGCTCGCCGGCAGCCCCAGCCTGCGCAGGCAGTGCGAGCGGAAGATGACCCACTCACCCTCCTGCGGGGCGGGGGAAATCTCCCCCTCCGGCGCAAGGCGCACCTGCACGCGATCCTCGCCGGGAAGCCGACGGGTCTGACGAAGGAACTCGATGTGGTCCTCGTGGACCTCGGAGCCGTCCCAGGTGCCGGAGCGCACTGGGGGAGGCGCGGCGGCGGAGGAAGAGCTCATCGTGAAGCTAACACCGCGGCGTCCATCGGAGCTTGGGCGTGCGGCGGAGCGAAGAAGCGAAGAAGAGAGGAGGAAGCAAGAGAGCGAGGAGATGCGAGGAGGAAGAAGCGAGGGGTAGTAGGAAGGAGGGGCGCGCGTGCCCCCCTCTTCCCCCTACTTATAGCCCTATGGGCTGCGAAGCCGAGGGGGCGGACGTGGGGATTTACTGCGCCCGCAGCCCCACGACCCCCATGATCCACGTAAAGTTACTGCGCGCAGTAACTTTACGGGAATCCCAATCGCCCGTCGGGGCCGCAGCGGATCCGCTCGGGCGCCGAGGCGCGGAAGTGGCAGGCGCTGCCTATGGGCCTGTCCCGTCGCGCGCGTGGGCTGGCAGGACGGCCTGGCCACGTGCCCTCACGTGACAGGCCAGGAACGGGCGGCGGCCTGGAAGCTTAGCTAGCACGCCACTTGAAATCCCGCCGCGACGTTCGAACTACTGAGCAAGTCGAAATAGTGTGAGTCTGAGTTGGGCAAGTCCGACTCCTTCTAGTCGGCCCGGCAGAAGTCAATCAAGACCATGTGTTGAGCTCCAGAGAGGGAAACTGCTGAGGCTTCTCGGCCGATCGTCCGCGGCGCCTCACCAGCTTCGGGGACTACTGTCGGAGTAATGGGCCACGGGTAGGCCAACCCGAGCCCCATGACCTTTCAAGACATCGGGACAGGTTGCGCCCCTCAAGACCACAGGGCGAAGAGCCGCCTCCTAGGGAGTCTGCAGCAAGGCGGCCGACTGCCCGCTCATGGCCGAGTCCCAGGGACGACTTCCAGTGAAGCCGGCTTTGGGGAGTCGACCGGCGACTCCAACAAACCGTGACCTCATCAAGGGGGACGAGGCAGGGGCGTGGCTACAATGAAGCCCACTCCCTGCCCCTTACCAAGGGCAGGCATGGCTACATCGCGCCGTACTTGGGAGGATCTCCCCGCGGCGTGGCACTATTGCCCAGCCGGCCCTGACATCAGCACCACTGTACCTAGTCCTGCGCCAACGACGGCTTGTCTGTACGGCCTGGGGGCAGCAGGGCCCACCAGCCAGTGAGACCTCGGGAGACGGCGGGAGCACCGCCAGCCGGACCCAACGGGAGTCGGCACGGGGGAGTCAGCCGAGCCCTCCCCCCGGGCCCATGCACCATTAATCAAGAAGAGATGGGGAGTGGCCACAGTGGTCGCCCGCCGGGCGGCGGGGCTGTTGCCATGACCCCATGACCAAGCTTGCATCATCAGGAGCACGGCTACAGTAATCAGCAGCCGGCAAGACCCGCCCGTGGCGGACGCGGCCTGTCGGCTCCGTACCAGACCAGTCAGCGGGGCCCACCAGTCGGCGGGGCCCACCAGTCGGCGGACCCCAGCAGCCGACGGAGAAGTCGGAGGTCGGAGACACTGACGGCTGAGCCCGCGCCCAGTCACATTACCATTGTACCCCTGGGGGTAGGCCTATATAAACCCCCCAGGGCACCCATGCAAAGGGTTGGATCCCAGAAGTTCTATACCTCACCAGATAGAGGGAGAGAGCTAGCCCTGCCCTCTCCTACCACCATACACAGCTCAAGGAGCAATCGTGTAAACCCTTGACTATGTGATCATGCGGAGACCCCGCAGAGCAGCAGTAGGGGTATTATCTCCCCGGAGAGCCCCGAAGCTGGGTAAGATTTGCCGGCGTGCATGTCTTCGCCTCATCCCGTTTCCAGGCACCGGCGACGTTCTACTCGCCCCCACCATGATAAGCCATCCGTTGGCATATGTCACACCAAACCCCCTACAACTTCAGTTAGCGAGATCTACAATTTTCCTAGACTCGCAGGATACTATCGAAGGTTCATTGAGATTTTTTCCAAAATTGCGAAGGCAATGACGGAGTTATTGAAGAAGGATACCAAATTTAAATGGACGGAAGAATGTGAAGCAAGTTTTCAGGAATTAAAGAAACGTTTGACTACAGCCCCAGTGCTGATTCTGCTAGATATACGTAAGGAGTTCCAAGTGTATTGCGATGCCTCTTGCCTAGGACTTGGAAGTGTGCTTATGCAGGACGGAAGAGTTGTTTCATATGCCTCACGATAACTGAAACCGCACGAAGTAAATTATGCCACACATGATTTGGAGTTGGCTGCCGTAGTGCATGCGTTGAAGACCTGGAGGCATTACCTTATTGGAAATCGTTGTGATGTGTACACGGATCATAAGAGTTTGAAATACATTTTCACACAGAAGGAGCTGAACCTTAGGCAGAGGAGATGGTTGGAGCTTATAAAGGATTATGACATGAAGCTTCACTATCATCCAGGCAAGGCCAATGTCGTAGCAGATGCTTTGAGCCAGAAGAGTTATGCTAATACCCTAGTGAGCACGGGATTGCCGAAGGAGTTAACAGAGGATCTCAGGGAACTTTGATTGGAGATTGTTCCTAGAGGTTTTGTTGCAACCATGGAGGTTCAGTCTACATTGTTAGGTAAGATTCGAGAAGTTTAGAAGGAGGACAAAGAGGTTGCCAAGATAAAATAGAGAATGAGCGAAGGAAAGGCCAAAGGTTTTCGTGAGGATGAGCATGACACCTTATGGGTTTGAGGACCGTGTTTATGTGCCCAATAACACAGAGATCAGGAAGTTAATACTTCAGGAGGCTCATGACTCACCATACTCGATACACCCTAGAAACACCAAGATGTATTTGGATTTTAAGGAACGTTTCTGGTGGAGATGTATGAAGAAGGATATTGCCGAGTATGTAGCCGTATGTGATGTATGTCAGAGAGTGAAGGTTGAGCATCAAAAGCCAGCAGGATTGTTATAGCCTATGCCGATACCCGAACGGAAGTGGGATAAACTTGGCATGGATTTTATCACCGGATTACCCAGGACCAAATCAGGATATGATTCTATATGGGTAGTAGTTGATCACTTGACCAAAGTAGCTCACTTTATCCTAGTGAAAACCACATATACAAGTGCGAAGTTGGCCAAGATATAGATGACCAGGATCGTATGTCTGCATGGAGTTTCGAGGACCATCGTATCAGATAGAGGGACACAGTTTACTTCAAAGTTTTGGCATCAGCTGCACCAAACTTTGGGGACAAGGTTGGAGTTCAGTACAGCATTCCACCCACAGACAGATGGATAGACCGAGAGAGTCAACCAAATTCCGGAGGATATGTTGAGAGCCTGTGCGCTAGATTATGGATCTAGTTGTGATGACAATTTACCCTACACGGAGTTCTCATACAACAATAGCTACCAAGCCAGTTTGAAGATGACACCATTCGAAGCCCTGTACGGACGAAGGTGCAGAACACCGTTGATGTGGGATGAAGTCGGAGACCGACAATTGTTTGGACCAGATCTGATCAAGGAGTCTGAAGAGAAAGTTAAGTTGATCAGAGATAGACTGAAGATAGCTCAGTCCAGGCAAAAGAGTTATGCAGATTCGAAACGCAAGGAAATAACCTATGAAATTGGAGATAGAGCATATCTGCGAGTGTCACCCTGCCAGGAGTGAAACGTTTTGGAGTTAAGGGAAAGTTAGCCCCGAGATTTGTAGGGCCGTATCGAATTTTGGAACATATGGGAGAAGTTGCCTACAAGTTGGAATTACCTGAAGGACTGTCAGGAGTTCATGATGTATTTCATGTTTCACAACTGAAGAAGTGTCAGGCTGAGATGGCTGATATACCATTAAGAGATACAGTACCCTTGGATGCGATTCAGTTGGATAGTGATTTGACCTATGACGAGAAGCCAGTCAGGATTCTCGAATTTGCCAGCCGAGTCACCCGCAGCAAGGTTATCAAGTTTTGCAAAGTTCAGTGGAGCCACCATACCGAGGATGAAGCCACCTGGGAATGAGAGGATGATCTTCGCAAAGACCACCCACACCTATTCTCTAGCCAACCCGAATCTCGAGGGCGAGATTCATCTTAAGGGGGGGCGGGTAGGTTTGTAACATCCCAAATTTTCAATTTGGAATGTTATACATAGATCATTGATGCATATCATATTTTATTGCATTTCGTTTCGCGAATCCTCGAAATCCTAAGCAACTCAAGGACCCTCGGAGAGAGTTGGGGATTTCCCTGTTTTCATATTTGAGCTCTATCAAATATTGAAACGAGGATTTTTGGTTTTAATTATTTTTCTCTCCGAAAATATTTCATATTAAAATACATGAGAGGAGATAATATGACTTCTCCAAAATAAATGAAATGTTGGAGGAAAAAGACTAAAATCAAATATTTGATTTTTATCCGAAGTTTATTGCTATTTTATTTGAATTCGAAAAATTGCGCGTTTTTCAAATTTGCATTTTCGGGCCAAGAAAATGTTCATCTTGTTCTAAATTTTTTATTTAGACGGTGAAAATTTATTTTGGCATTTTTAGAATTTTATTTTATTTTCTAGGTTTTTTTAGTTTCGGTGGAATTATTTTTTTAAAAAAAGTGCGCAGTGGCTAACTGGGCCGAAGCCCAGCCGCCGGCCCGCCTTCCCCGCGCCGCCGTCTCTCGCCAGGAGACCGACGTCGCCGCCGCCTCGGACAAGGAGTCCGGCCAGGACTCCCTTCCCCGCCGCCCTTTGCCCCTCCTCCAAGCCGCCACCCCCCTCCTTAAATACCCCCAACCCCACCGCCACCACCACCCAACCCTGCCGCCGCAGCCCGCCCACCGCAGCGCCGCCGCCTTCGCTCTTGCCGTGCCTCACCGCCGC
>NC_041388.1:361500379-361507745 GCF_002162155.2 Triticum dicoccoides
GCCGTCGCCCGCCGCCGCCACCGCCGCCCGTCGCCCCGCCGCCGCAGCCCCGCCTCGCCGAAGGTAATGCCGCCGTTGCCGCCACCATTTTTTTTGAAACCGATCTGGTTTTTTTAGAAACCCTAGTTCGTTTTTTAGATCGGTTCGCCGGTTTTTCGTGGTTTAGTTACTTTGCGGACGTTCGTCGGTACGTTCGTTTTAACGAACAGACTTCACTCGTTAGTAACAGACAACGAACGCTCGTTCGTTAGCCTGTTCGTCAGTTTTCTTTTTCTCGGATTTTCCGCGATTATTTTCAACCGCGATTTCTGATCCAATTTTCGTTTTAGTTTATCTTTTCACTCGTTTGTCAGAATCAGGCGATTCAAGCACCTAGATCTTCGTCTCGAGACCCTCTTTCTGTTTAACCAACTTGAACAAGCTTTTGCTACTATAAAATTTGACGTTAGTCCAGATTAGTAAACAGATCTTGTTTCTTTCGCAGTTTGAGTTTCGTTGCTCCGTTTGATTTGATTCTTTTTGCAAACTGGAGTTCTTAAGTTGAACTTTCTGGTTAGATCTTCTTATTTGAGTTTTACCCGTGCTGCGTTGCTTGATTGCTTATGTATGCTATTGTTTGTTTGCGATAGAACACCCGGAGTGCGAAGCGTGCTACTACGAATCCCTAGGTTTTGCGGATCATTAGCAAGGCAAGTAACACTTTGATCATACCCCTTTATCACCCAGTTTTTATGCATTAGTTCCAATCCTCAAACATTGCATGGTTAGGTTGTGATTAACATGTGGGTTGGGAAGTAGTTGATGAGGTAGAATCTATTGCCGTGTTATATTCAAACCCTTGGGAGTTACTTCTATGTGTTGCTTATATCGCTATGCTATGCTCGTAGACGTGGTCTGGGTGAGTGAAATCCATGACAGATGTGAGATTGTTAATTAATGGTTCAACTTAAGGTGGCAACTTGAATACACATCTGGGTGGATTGTTTTTTGGGCACCTGGGGAATATAGTGTTGTCCTAGGATATCCCGGAGTGCCCGTGTGATAATCCTATGGTCCGCCACCCAGGCTCAAAGGGAACTAAGATATTTTCATGCTAGAAACTTCCGTGTGTAGCCACAAGCTATTATGGGCTCTAGCATAGTTGAGTAGGTTGCGTGAATCTCCCGAAGAGGTGGATCAGCAGGTAGTGGGATGTAGGTTTGGTATGGTCTGCCCAGAGTAAGGGGTTAATGCTTCTGAAAGACTGTGTCTCGGTCATCCGTTTCTCAAACACCCTGTAGTGCGAGAAATCCAACGGAGGAGATCGGGTATTGTGGGGAAAAGTGCGCAAACCTCTGCAGAGTGTATAAACTAATCATGGTTAGCCGTGTCCCCGGTTATGGACATCTTGAGTATCTAGTACTTGGAGTATCCTAAGTATCTCATCACTCTAAACTAATATTGTTGGGTTGTTAATTACTTTAATTGGGATTGAGTTGGAGGAACCTTCTCAATGATGTTCAACTACCATGATAGTTAAATAAAATCTATTCCTTTGTCGTAGGGAAAAATTGGCTTTTCGCAAAAACTGTAACCATAGAGATTTCCACCAGCCAAATATGGATGTAGTGATAGCATTATTCTGTTCTTGCTCTACTGTGTTACTTTGCCAGCATATTCCATGTGCTGACCCGTTTTCGGGCTGCAACGTATTATGTTGCAGACTTTTCAGACGAGGAGTAAGGTTCGTTAGGTCGCTGTCGTGCAGCTCAGCTATGCTGTTGGAGTTGATGGTCTCACTTTATCTTCGAAGCCTTCCGCTGTTATCGTATTAGATGGCCTTAAGCCATATTTATTGTAATACGTTCTCTTTTGAGACATTCGATGTAATGAGTGTGTGATTGCTACTCTGTTATAAATCCTCGAGTACTGTGTGTGTCAGCATTACCGATCCAGGGATGACACTGAAGCACAGAGACTTGACCGTTTGAGGTCAGGTCGCTACAAAAACAATGTAGAATTTTTCATGGAAGTTCCTCAAAAATAATTATCCCCTTGTATATATCCATTGTATTATAAAAATAATGTGCCAAGGTTTGGTATTAGAATGTTTAAATTGCTTGTTTGGTGTGTGCAGCAGAAAAAATAGAAACTTTTGATGTGGTAATTTAATTTACATTTTTTACTAGAGCGTGATGAAATCTTGAAATTTTTACACAATACTCCTATGCAAATTGTTTATTTTGTCCTAATTTGTAAGAATATTTGGAGTTACAGAAGTATACGAAGTTTCCAGATTGCTACAGACTGTCCTGTTTTTGACAGATTCTATTTTCTATGTGTTGTTCACTTATTTTGATGAATCTATGGGTTGTATCGGGGGGGGGGGTATGAACCATGGTGAAGTTGGAATACAGTAGATATAATGCTAATATGAAATTGGAATGAGTTTAGAACAGTATCTAAAGGTAGTGATTTGCTTTATTATACTAACGGATCTCACAAGGTTTTTTGTTAAGTTTTGTGTGGATGAAGTGTTTGAAGATCGAGGAGTTATCCATATGAGAAGAATAAGGAGAGACAAGAGTTCAAGCTTGGGGATGCCCAAGGCACCTCAAGTAAATATTTCAAGGATACTCAAGCATCTAAGCTTGGGGATTCCCCGGTTGGCATCCCATCTTTCTTCTTCAACAATTATTGGTATACCTCGGGTTTTGTTTTGTTCACATGATATGCGTCTTTTGTGTTTTATTTTCTTTTTTCCTTTATGAACCATGCTAGTATGAGATAGACCTTCATTGATTTGTAGAATTCTCTTTGTGCTTCACTTAAATCTTTTGAGTATGGCTTTATAGAATGCTCTTTGTGCTTCACTTAAATCTTTTGAGTATGGCTTTATAGAATGCTTTGTGTGCTTCACTTATATATTTTGAGATTGGATGTTGGTAAATCTATATTAATTGTAGAATGATCCATGAAATTCACTTATATCTTTTGGTAAATGAATAAGACTATCATCTAAATCGGGCTTGGGAGAGTATCATTAAAATATCATGCCTAGCTAGGGGCGTTAAACAATAGCGCTTGTTGGGAGGCAACCCGATTTTATTTTTATGTTTTTGGCTTTTGGATTGTGATTTGGTTTTTTAATTAGTGTTTGGCCAAGTAAGACCTTTGGGATGGCTTACGGTGATAGTTTATTTGATCTTGCTAAAAAACATAAACTTTTGCGCCCACTAAAGTAATTTTCAAAAATTACAGAAGTGTGCTTATGATCTAATTTTTTCACAAAATATTGATATACAAATTTCCTACGTTGTCCTAATTTTTCAGAATTTTTGAAGTAGCAGAAGTATGGTTGTTGTTCAGATCATTACAGACTGTTATGTTTCTGATAGATTCTGTTTTCAATACATAGTTTGCTTTTTTTCTAGTTTCTATGGCTTATATTGGTCAATATAAATTGTAGAAATGATATGGTACAGTAGGCATTGTGTGAGAACAATTATTAATCTTATCTTGACAGTACCAAAGTGAATGATTTGCTCTTTATCATACTAACCCATCTCACGAAGTTCCGTTAAGTTTTGTGTGATTGAAGTTTTCAAGTTTTGGGTGAGATATCGATATGAGGAGAATAAGGAGTGGAAAGACCCTAAGCTTGGGGATGCCCAAGTCACCCCAAGGTAATATTCAAGGAAGACTCAAGCGCCTAAGTTTGGGGATTCCCCGGAAGGCATCCCCTCTTTCGTCTTCAAAACTATCGGTATGCCTTACTCGGAGCTATATTTTGATTCGTCACATGATATGTGTTTTGCTTGGAGCGTATTTTCATTTTACTTGCTGTTTGCATAAAATCATTGGATCAGAAATCTTGAATGAGAGAGAGTCCTCCCATGGCTATTTAACTATTTGACTACTCATTGATCTTCACTTATATCTTTCTAGAGTAGTTTTGTCATTTACTCTCGTGCTTCACTTATATCCTATGAGTAAATGGTTAAATGAATTGAATATCATAAAGCTGAAATTATATATGCTTCATATGCTTATCCCATGGGGAGTAATGAATTCACATCTAAGAAGTATATGTGGTAAAATTTATTGAAAGTTAGCAAACACAACATTGGCCACTTGAACAATTCGTGAAAGAATATTGAAGGAAGAGAGATTTCACATATAAATATACTATCTTGGACATCTTCTACGATTGTGAGCCCCATTAATTATTTTCAAGCTTGAGCAAATTAGTTGAAGTTAGACAAGGAAGACAATGTAATGAGTTATGTTTGGGTATATTTGCATAGAAGTTATATTGTTATGGATCATCTAACATGTGGTGCTTGCTTAGGATATTTTGCTAGCCAAAATTTTGTACTAAGTAGAGATACTACTTGTGCATCCAAAACCCTTAAACCCTGTTTCATGCCATGAGTGTCCACCATATATACCTATGGATTGAATAAGATCCTTCAAGTAGGTTGTCATCGGTGCAAAAAAGCAATAAAAATTGCTCCTAAATATGTATGATATTTTATTGTAAGGGAAAATAAGCGTTGTACAAACTTGTGATGGTAAAGAAATGAAAGCGACGGACTGCATAATAAAGGTTGCTATCAAAAAGGGTAATACAAATTGATGTTCCTTTGCATTAAGGGTTTGCACATACAAAATTAAAAAGTGCATGACAACCTCTACTTCCCTCTGCGAAGGGCCTATCTTTTACTTTCATGTATTTAGTTTTATGCAAGAGTCAATAGTATTCCTTCTTATTTTAACCTCAATTGTTCTTTAGTTGGCAAGCATCATGTGGTGGGGAAATATCCAAGCATATATGGCCATTCAAATATATTTGATCATGTATTATTATTGTTGACAATTATCTATATGATAAATAAGTTGGGAGGCAAAACATTAAGCCCCTATCTTTCTCTGTGTTTGACGGATGCTATTTGTTCTAAAAATATGCTTTGAGTGTTAGCAATCATGGAAGACTATATGATAGTTGAGTATGTGGAATTTGCTAAATCAAAGCTCTTACATAGACCCTTCCTGAAAATAAGATGAATTGCAATTGTTTGGTGACTCAGAACATAGTTTGCTAGTTTTCAAGAAACTTTATGGTCTATACTTTAACATGTGAATAACTTGTTACTTGATCATGAGAAGTTTTATAAGATGAGCTACTATTTATGATATGTAATGATGCTAGAAAAAGTGTTTGGGACTATCATTGATCAAACTTATGGACTATGCTAGCATTCACACTTCATAAATTATTTCTTTTATCATTTACCTACTCGAGGACGAGCAGGAATTAAGCTTGGGGATGCTAATACATCTCCAACGTATCTATAATTTATGAAGTATTCATGCCATGTTTACAACAATTTTATATGATTTTGTTATGATTTGATTAGAACTAACCCGGACTGACGCTGTTTTTAGCAGAACTACCGTGGTGTCGTTTTTTGTGCAGAAATAAAAGTTCTCGGAATGGGCTAAAAATTTATGGTGATTTTTATGGACCAAAAGAGACCCCCGAGGTGTCGGAGTTGGGACAGAAGAGTCCCGAGGCGACGACAAGGTAGGGGGGCGCGCCCTACCCCCCAGGAGGGTGCTCCTGTCTTGCCGCTGCCTCGTGGACCCCCTTGACATGAGACCGACGCCAAAAATTCCTATAAATACCAAAACCACCAGAAAGAAACCTATATCGGAAGTTCCACTGCCGCAAGCCTCTGTAGCCACGAAAAATCAATCTAGGCCCTCTCTGGCACCCTGTTGGAGGGGGCCATCATCACCAGAAGCCATGGAGGACGAAGCCGGAGGGGGCCATCATCACCATGGAGGCCAAGGACCAGAGGGAGAATCTCTTCCCATCCAGGGGGAGGCCATGGAGGAGGAAGCACAATGGGGAGACTTCCCCCCCTCTCTCTCGGCGGCGCTGGAGTGCCGCCTGGGGAACCTTCCTCATCTCTTTTACACGGTCCACTCTCCCACACCCCATTGTAATCCCCTACTTGAGTGACAGAAGCTTAAACCCGAGTAAGGGGGTTGTTGCGTATGGGATAAAGGGGGCTTGATACTTTAATGCTATGGTTGGGTTTTACCTTAATGATCTTTAGTAGTTGCGGATGCTTGCTAGAGTTCCAATCATAAGTGCATATGATCCAAGTAGAGAAAGTATGTTAGCTTATGTCTCTCCCTCATATAAAATTGCAATAGTGATACCGATCTTGTTAACAATTGCCTAGGACAATTCCGCACACCGATCCATCATTATTCCACACTCGCTATTTATAATATATAGTAATATATTATAACTTTATGTTAACCACACCTATTTTTATATTTTAGTTCGCCGATACCATACAAAGCTATCCTCTACATACCCACAACGTAGTTTTACTTCTCGCCTCTAGATGGAAGCAAACGTTCGTTATACGTAGAGTCATATCAGTGACATATATGACTTGAGAGAATATTGATCTTACCTTTAGCTCCTTGTGGGTTCGACACTCTATACTTATCACTTCCACCTTTGGAAATTGCTACGATGATTCCTTGCACTTGGGGATTATCAGGGTGCCCCCAAGGCTTGTGGTCCCCTCGTGTCACCTGCTGGCCTAATTATGCCTCTATAAATTCTCAAATATTCCCAATACATCAAAGAGCCACCCAAAATACTTTTTCCATCGCCACAAGTTTCTGTTCTTCTGCGATCCCATCTGGAGGCCTTTTCCGGCACCCTGCCAGAGGGGCAATCGATCACGGAGGGCTTCTACATCATCCTTGCTGCCCTTCCAATGATGCATGAGTATCTCACCACAGACCTATGGGTCCATTGATAGTAGCTAGATGGCCTCTGCTCTCTCTTTGATCTTCAATACAATGTTCTCCTCGATGTTCTTAGAGTTCTATTCGATGTAATCTTCTTTTGCGGTGTGTTTGTTGAGATCCGATGAATTGTGGGTTTATGATCAGATTATTCATGAATATTAATTGAGTCTTCTTTGAATTCTTTTATGCATGATTTTTACAGCATTGTATTTCTCTTCGATATATCCATTTAGTTTGGCCAACTAGATTGATTTTTCTTGCAATGGGAGAGGTGCTTTGTGATGGGTTCAATCTTGCAGTGCTCAATCCCAGTGACAGAAAGGGACATGATACATATTTGTATTCTTGCCATTAAAGATAAAAAGATGGGGTTTATTCATATTGCTTGTGTTTACTTTGTCATTTCAACATGCGGAGGACCGGTCGCCATTTCGACAGGCTTGATCTTCGTCCAATCCACCATGGTCTTCGCAAATGCCATCCGAGCTCCACCAATGCACAACGAATGCTTGATAACATCAATCCGGGCGGATGCGTCACACAACTT
>NC_041388.1:361508053-361516007 GCF_002162155.2 Triticum dicoccoides
CGATTCCGCCATTCGGTGCATCTCCATCAACTGCTTCATTTGATTCATGAGGAGGGTGCTACTTCTTGAGCTTGCGTTGGTTTTTTCCCTTGAAGAGGAAAGGGTGATGCAGCACAGTAGAGATAAGTATTTCCCTCAGTTAAGAACTAAGGTATCAATCCAGTAGGAGAAATGTGCAAGTCCCCAATAGATGCACCTGCACAAACAATCAAACACTTGCACCCAACGCGATAAAGGGGTTGCCAATCCCTTCACTGTCACTTGCAAAGGTGAGATCTCATAGAGATAAATAAAACTAAACAAAAGATAAAATATTTTTGGGTTTTTGGTTTATAGATCTAAAAATAAAAGATTGCAAAAAGGTAAATCAGAAATTAATATGATGGAAAATAGACCCGGGGGCCATAGGTTTCACTAGAGGTTTCTCTCATAAAGGCAAATAATACACTGGGTGAACAAATTACTGTCGAGCAATTTATAGAAAAGCGCAAAGTTATGACGATATCCAAGGCAATGATTATGTAATATAGGCATCATGTCCGTGTCAAGTAGACCGACTCCTGCCTGCATCTACTACTAGTATTAAGTTCATAAAGAATAGAGTAACGCTTTAAGTAAGATGACATGATGTAGAGGAATAAACTCAAGCAATATGGTGTAAACCCCATCTTTTTATCCTCGATGGCAACAATACAATGCGTGCCTCGCTACCCCTACTTTCTCACTAAAGGAAATATGCCCTAGAGGCAATAATAAAGTTGTTCTTTTATATTTCCTTATATCATGATAAATGTTTATTATTCATGCTAGAATTGTATTAACCGAAAACTTGATACATGTGTGTATACATAGACAAAACACCATGTTCCTAGTAAGCCTCTACTAGACTAGCTCGTTAATCAAAGATGGTTAAGTTTCCTAACCATAGGCATGTGTTGTCATTTGATGAACATTATCACATCATTAGGAGAATGATTTGATGGACAAGACTCATCCATTAGCATAGCATATTGATCATTCAGTTTTATTTCTCTTGCTTTCTTCATGTCATATACATATTCCTTTGACTATGAGATTATGCAACTCCCGGATACCGGAGGAATGCCTTGTGCGCTATCAAACGTCACAACGTAACTGGGCGATTATAAAGATGCTCTACAGGTATCTCCGAAGGTGTTTCTTGGGTTGGCATAGATTGAGATTAGGATTTGTCACTCCGAGTATCGGAGAGGTATCTCTGGGCCCTCTTGGTAATACACATCATAAGCTTGCAAGCAAACGACTAAGGAGTTAGTCACGATGTGATGTATTACGGAACGAGTAAAGAGACTTGCCTGTAACGAGATTGAACTAGGTATGAAGATACCAACGATTGAATCTCGGGCAAGTAACATACCGATGACAAAGGGAATAACGTATGTTGTCATTATGGTACGACCAACAAATATCTTCGTAGAATATGTGGGAACCAATATCAGCATCCAGGTTCCGTTGTTGGTTATTGACCGGAGAGGTGTCTCGGTCATGTCTACATAGTTCTCGAACCCGTAGGGTCCGCACGCTTAACGTTCGATGACGATTTTGTATTATATGAGTTATGTGATTTGGTGACTGAATGTTGTTCGGAGTCCCGGATGAGATCACGAACATGACGAGGAGTCTCAAAATGGTTGAGAGGTAAAGATTCATATATAGGACGATAGTATTTGGACATCGGAAGTGTTCCGGGGGTACCGAGTATATTTTGGGTCACCGAAAGGGGTTCCGGGCAAACCCCAGCAAGCTATATGGGCATAATGGGCCTAGGGAGGGACAGACCAGCCCACAGGGGGCTGGTACGCCCCTCCACCAGGCCGGATAGCCCTAGGGAAGGCAAGTGAGGAGGGCTAGCCCCTCTTTCCTTCCCCATCTCAAGGGAGAAAGGAAAGGGGGGGGGGGTGGCGCCACCTCCTCCTTCCTTAGCGTAGTGCCAAAACAAGCAAGGGGGGCAAATTGGGGTGGGAGCCCAAGTAGGATTCAGCCTACTTGGGCGTGCCCTGGCTGCCTCTTCCCCCCTCCAACCTATATATATATATATATATGGGGAGGGGGAGCCTAGAGGACACACAAACATCTATTAGCCGTGTGCGGCGCCCCCTCCACACTTTATGTCTCCGGTCATATTGTCGTAGTGCTTAGGTGAAGCCATGTGCGGATCACTTCACCATCACTGTCACCATGCCGTCATGCTGATGAAACTCTCCCTCGACACTTTGCTGGATCAAGAGTTCAAGGCACGTCATCATGCTGAACGTGTGCAGAACTCGGAGGTGTTGTACGTTCGGTGCTTGATCGGTCGGAACGAGAAGAAGTTTGACTACATCAACCACACTGTCAAACGCTTCCGCTTTGGGTCTATGATGGTACGTGGACACACTCTCCCCCTCTCGTTGCTATGCATCTCCTAGATAGATCTTACGTGAGCGTAGGAATTTTTTGAAATTGCATGCTGTGTTCCCCAATAGTGGCATCCGAGCCAGGTCTATGCGTAGATGATATGCACGAGTAGAACACAAAGAGTTGTGGGCGGTGATCATCATACTGCATACCACCAATGTCTTATTTTGATTCAGAGGTATTGTTGGATGAAGCGACCTGGACCAACCATACATGACCACGTTCATGAGACTGGTTCCGCCGACAGACATGCAACTAGTTTTGCATAAAGGTGGCTGGCGGGTGTCCGTTTCTCCAACTTTAGTTGAATCAAATTTTACTGCGGCCGGTCCTTGTTGAAGGTTAAAACAACAAATTTGATAAATCACCGTTGTGGTTTTGATGTGTAGGTAAGAACGGTTCTTACTAGAAGCCCGTAGCAGCCACGTAAAACTTGCAACAACAAAGTAGAGGACGTCTAACTTGTTTTTGCAGGGCATGTTGTAATGTCATATGGTCAAGACATGATGTGATATACATTATTGTATGAGATGATCATGTTTTGTAAAAGTTATCGGCAACTGGCGGGAGCCTTATGGTTGTCGCTTTATTGTATGAAATGCAAACGCCATGTAATTACTTTACTTTATCACTATGCGTTAGCGATAGTTGTAGAAGCAATAGTTGGCGAGACGACCACGATGCTTCGATGGAGATCAAGGTGTCAAGCTGGTGATGATGGAGATCATGACGGTGCTTTGGAGATGGAGATCAAAGGCACAAGATGATGATGGCCATATCATGTCACATATTTCGATTTCATGTGATGTTTATCTTTTATGCATCTTATTTTGCTTCGTACGGCGGTAGCATTATAAGATGACCCCTTACTAAAATTTCAAGGTATAAGTGTTTTCCCCGAGTATGCACCATTGCGGCAGTTCATTGTGCTGAGACACCACGTGATGATCGGGTGTGATAAGCTCTACGTTCACATACAACGGGTGCAAGATAGTTTTGCACATGCGGAATACTTGGGTTAAACTTGACGAGCCTAGCGTGTACAGACATGGCCTCAGAACACTAGAGACCGAAAGGTCGAACGTGAATCATATAGTAGATATGATCAACATAGAGATGTTCACCATTGAAGAATACCCCATCTCGACATGGTTTAGTTGATATGGATCACGTGATTGATGACCCACAAGTGTAGGGGATCTATCTAGTCCTTTTGATAAGAGTGTCGAATCCAACAAGGATCAGAAGGAAATGATAAGCAGTTTTCAGTAAGGTATTCTCTGCAAGCACTGAAATTATCGGTAACAGATAGTTTTGTGATAAGGTAATTTTAATGGGTAACAAGTAATAAAACTAAATAAGGTGCAACAAGATGGCTGATACGTCTCCGTCATATCTATACTTTTTGATTGTTCCATGCCAATATTCTACAACTTTCATATACTTTTGGCAACTTTTTATACTATTTTTTGGGACTAACATATTGATCCAGTGCCCAGTGCCAGTTCCAGTTTGTTGCATGTTTTTTGTTTCGCAGAAAATCCATATCAAACGGAGTCCAAACAGGATAAAAACGGACGTAGATTATTTTTGGAATATTCGGAGAATATGGGAAGAAAAATCCACGCGAGAGGTGCCCGAGGGAGGCATGAGGCAGGGGGCGCGCCCCTGACCCTCGTGGCCCCCCTGTAAGGCAGTTAATGCCCTTATTTGGCCGCAAGAAACCTAATTTTTAGGAAAAAAATCACGGCGAAGATTTCAGTCCAATTGGAGTTACGGATCTCCGTATATATACGAAACGGTGAAAGGGCAACCGAGGGAACGCAGAAACAGAGAGATAGATCCAATCTCGGAGGGGCTCTCGCCCCTCTCATGCCATGGAGGCCAAGGACCAGAGGGGACACCCTTCTCCCATCTAGGGAGGAGGTCAAGGAAGAAGAAGAATGAGGGGGGGCTCTCTCCCCCTCGCTTCCGGTGGCACCAGAGTGCCACCGGGGGCCATCATCATAACCGCAATCTTCACCAACAACTTCACCGCCATCATCACCAACTCTTCCCCCCTCTATGCAGCGATGTAACCCCTCTCTTACCCACTGTAATCTCTACTTAAACATGGTGCTCGACGCTATATATTATTTCCCAATGATGTATGGCTATCCTATGATGTTTGAGTAGATCCGTTTTGTCCTATGGGTTATTTGATGATCGTGATTGGTTTGAGTTGCCTGTTTTATTATTGGTGATGTCCTATGGTGCTCTCCGTGTCGCGCAAGCATGAGGGATTCCCGCTGTAGGGTTTGCAATATGTTCATGATTTGCTTATGGTGGGTGGTGTGAGTGACAGAAGCACAGACCTAAGTAAGTAGGTTGTTTGCGTATGGGATAAAGAGGACTTGATACTTTAATGCTATGGCTGGGTTTTACCTTAATGATCTTTAGTAGTTGCGGATGCTTGCTAGAGTTCCAATCATAAGTGCATATGATCCAAGTGGAGAAAGTATGTTAGCTTATGCCTCCCCCTCATATAAAATTGCAATAATGATTACCGGTCTAGTTATCGATTGCCCAGGGACAAATAACTTTCTCGTAACAAAAAGCTCTTTACTAAAACTAACTTAGTTGTGTCTTTATCTAAATAGCCCCTACTTTTTATTTACATGCTCTTTATTACCCTGCAAACCTATCCAACAACACCTACAAAATACTTCTAGTTTGATACTTGTTCTAGGTAAAGCGAACGTCAAGTGTGCGTAGAGTTGTATCGGTGGTCGATAGAACTTGAAGGAATATTTGTTCTACCTTTAGCTCCTTGTTGGGTTCGACACTCTTATTGAAAACTGTTGCGATCCCCTATACTTGTGGGTTATCAAGACCTTTTTCTGGCGCCGTTGCTGTGAAGCCATAGCGTGAGGTGAATATTCCCGTGTGTGCTTGTTTGCTTTATCACTAAGTAATTTTTATTTGCTGTTCTTAGTTGTTTTCTATCTTTAGTTATGGGTAGGAAACGCAAAATACCAAAAAAATAGTTGTACCTACTGAACCAATGGTTGAAGAACCACTCAAAATCTATCACACTCCTGAAGCTTATTACTTGGATCATCTTTGATCCCTATGTGCTCGTGCTGAAACCCCAATTAGCTTAGTTGAGGGCAAATCTTTAGATGAGCATGCTTGTTATGTGCGACACCGCATATCTGAAAAAGGGAAACATTTACTGGATCAAATTCATTGTTTGCAATGCTATGCTTGGAATTTATGCGAAATATATGATTATACTTGTTGTTCTGAAGACCCTAAGAAACACCTTCCCTACCAATGTTTTTTTAGTGATAATGGAATCATATCTTCTTATGCTAAGGGTGTTTATAATTACTATGATGTTCAACAAATTGAAGAATTTGTTGCTTTTAAGGGTGCTTGTGAAATTGCTTCTTTGATTGAAAAGTATGATGCTACTCTTCACAAGTCTGAAAATATAGCCATACTTGAATATTGTTATGATAATTATGCTTCTAATGCCTATGTTAAACCATATATTGAGGACCCCTCTGCTGTCCAAGAAGAGATTAATATTCTGCAGGAGTCTATGGAAGAAGAAATTGATGAAACTGTGAGCTCATTGGATGAAAAAGATGATGAGAAGAGCGAAGAACAAAAGGAGGAAGAGCGGATTAGCTACCTGTGCCCACCTTCTAATGAGAGTAACTCTTCAACTCATACATTGTTTAATTTCCCTTCGTGATTACCGAAGGATGATTGCTATGATGATTGTTATGATCCCATTGATTCTCTTGAAATACCCCTTTTTGATGATGCTTGCTATGTTTGTGGCCAAGATGCCAATATGAATTATGCTTATGGAGATGAACTTTCTATAGTTCCTTATGTTAAACATGAAATTGTTGCTATTGCACCCACGCATGATAGTCCTATTACATTTTTGAATTCTCCCGACTACACTATATCGGAGAAGTTTGCACTTATTAAGGAGATGGGTTGCGTTTTACTATTACACATGATGATTTTGATGAATATAATATGCATGTGCTTGCTGCTCCTACTTGCAATTATTATGAGAGAGGAACTATATATCCACCTCTCTATGTTTCCAATACGATAAAATTGCAAGAAACTGTTTATACTATGCATTGGCCTTTACTATGTGAGCATGAATTGTTCTTTTATGACATGCCGATGCATAGGAAGAGTTAGACTCCGGTGTTGCATGATATATGTTACTTTGTTCTCACTACTAAATTACAAATCATTGTTAATTAAAATTGGCTTTGATATACCTTGGGATCCGGGTGGATCCATTACTTGAGCACTATATGCCTAGCTTAATGGCTTTAAACAAAGCGCTGCCAGGGAGACAATCCGGAAGTTTTAGAGAGTCATTTATTTCTATTATGTGCTTTTATAAAGTTTTAAAATAAAAATAATGTGCCAAGATTTGCCTTTAGGATGTTTACTTTGCTTGTTGGTTTGTGCGGTGCAGGACAGAAACTTTGGCTGTAGTGCTTGATTTTACATTTTTTTACTAGAACGTCAAATGGTTCTGATTCTTTTCATAGTGTCTTTCTATACAAATTTATTATTTTTCCTAATTTTGGTAGAATATTTGGAGTACCAGAAGTATGGTGAATGTTCAGATTATTATAGACTGTTCTGGTTTAGACAGGTTCTATTTTTGATGCATAGTTTGCTTGTTTTGATGAAACTATCGATTTATATCAGTGGATTAAGCCATGGAAAAGTTATATTACAGTATTTATAATGAAAAAACAAAATATGACTTGGTTTGCAACAGTACTTATACTAGTGATTTGCTTTATTATACTAACGGATCTTACCGAGATTTCTGTTGAGTTTTGTGTGGATGAAGTGTTCGAAGATCGAGGAGGTCTCGATGTGAGAAGAAGGAAGAGAGGCAAGACATCAAGCTTGGGGATGCCCGAGGCACCTCAAGTAAATATTCAAGGAGACTCAAGCGTCTAACACTACAAAAAAAAGACACATCTGTGACATTTTGGGCTGAACGATTTTTTTTTCTATCATACATAGACACTTCTATGACGATAATTGTGACTAAACCCGGTATCATCATAGATGTGGTAGGCTCCTACTTCTATGAAAAAAAATCATGACAGAAAATGGGCTTTTCGTCCTGGACGGTCCGGAGACGCAGCTGCATGACATTCTTTGGGCCGTCCATGACGGAAAAAACCGTGGTAGAAGCGAGGGGGAGGAAAATTTCGGGGAGTTCCCGGTTACGGTGGGAGGTCGGGGGCCGAGCGATGCACGTTTCTCTCGTACACATACGCACATGTGTGTGAGGCGTTGGCTCTAACTGAACTAGAGCGAGGCGTTGGGCTCTAACTGATCCTGAGCGATTGCACTGCAGGCTACGCGTTACTGAACCCGAGCGATCGATCGATGGCTGTTAACTTAACCCGATCGAGCGATTCCTTCACTACTGCTGCTAAGTGAAGCCGATCGATTGGATGAACAGTGAGCG
>NC_041388.1:361516455-361518477 GCF_002162155.2 Triticum dicoccoides
CAGTAGACGGTGGAGGGGTGCCCGTGGAGGGGTGGTTGAACAGGACCCCGTGGTGTGGAGGGCTGGATGAACAGTAGACGGTGGAGGGGTGCCCGTGGAGGGGTGGTTGAACAGTAGCCGGTGGAGTAGAGCGCGGTGGAGGCTGGATGAACAGGAGCCCATGGAGGCTGGAGGAGGTCGACGGTAGCCCGTGGAGGCTGGAGGAGGTCGACGGTGGAGATGAACAGTATCCTGTGGAGTCCCATTTTGCGGTACGCCACACCCCTCCTGATCAACAGGACCCCCGTTTCGACTGTAGCGCTCCAACACAAGTCCGTTTCCTCCGTTTTGCGGTATGCCACACCCCTCCCGATCAACAGGACCCCCGTTTCGACCGTAGGAGGTCCGTTTCCTCCATTTTGCGGTACGCCAGACCCCTCCCGATGAACAGGATCCCGTTTCGAACGTGGCCGGTTGAACACAAGGCTGTTTCCTCCGTTTTGCGGTATGCCAGGCCTCGTTTCCATCGTCTGTTCCGTCCAAGCCCTCCCGATGAACACGACCACGCATTCTGTTCCGACCCAGCCGGTTGGCTCTCATGTGTTCCGTTGCCTCCCGATGAACACGACGCATTTTGTTGCCTCCCCATGAACACGACGCATTCCATTGCCTCCCCATGAACACGACGCATTCCGTTGCCTCCCCATGAACACGACGACGACGTTGTTTCTCCGTTCTGACCCAGCCATGTACACGAGCCCTGGCCGTATGTATGCGCGAGTAGGCGTTCGAGACCCTGCCCGTATGTACGTACGTGGCCGTAATTTCTTTCTTGCACCCTGTCTGCTATACGTACGTGTACATGCTATGTGCGCGCCTCTACTACGACACGTACGCGCCTCTACTACGACACGTGCGCGCCTCTACATCGACCAGTATATATGTACGTACACGTTCGCGACCAGAATGACAATGCTACGTACGCTTTGACAAGGTGGGTCCCGACTGTCAGGCACTTCCTTGCCTGCAAAGATGTAGCTGGTGGGTCCCAGCAGTCAGGGGGGCGAATCATTTTGTTTTTGTTTTTTTGCCTGGACGCATTTCCTTGTGTGCGAAGGTGTAGCTGCTGGGTCCTAGCAGTCAGGGGGAATCGTTTTGTTTTTTTTGCCCGGACGCACTTCCTTGCGTGCGAAGATGTAGCTGGTGGGTCCCAGCAGTCAGGGGGCGAATCGTTTTTTTCGGATGCACTTCGTTGCATGCAAAGATATAGATGGTGGGTCCCAGCAGTCAGGGGGGCGAATCATTTTTTTGGACGCACTTCCTTGCGTGCGAAGATGTTGCTGGTGGGTCCCAGCAGTCAGGGGGAAACGTTTTTTTCGCAAAATACGGTGGCCCGTCCAATGGGTGCCCGCTGTCAGGTGGATGAATAATTATTTTGCACGTAATAGGGAGGCACTTCCTTGCTGCGGCCGTGGACTCAGCTGTCAGCCTCTCCACGTACAGTCCACGTACGATGGAAGCCATTCCTTGACCACATTGACCACGCCGCGCCGAGAGCACCAGGGCGGTGGACGACGGCGAGGCCTAGGAAGGGGACGACGCGGAGCCGGGGAAGACGCGGCAGTGGATGCCCACGCGTAGAGGAGTATGAGGGTTCACTCGTTCGGCTGCGGTGTGAGGCTGCCATCGCCGCAGAATAACAGGGGGTGTGGGTGCGTAGAGGGATGGCCTAGCCAGCGGTGGGAGTAGTAGGGGGCGGTGAGGCCTTCGCGACATCACAACCGGCCACGGATGGAAGGAGTAGGCGGCATGACCAGCGCTGCTTTGGGCGGCTGGAGCAAGAAGACCAGAGGTTGAAGAAGCACTACGGCCGTTGGATGGACATCGTACGGTCACTGGAGCTAGAATCGTTCATATATTGACTAAAGTTGATAAAGTCCTCCGTCCCAGTCAACTTAGTAGGCCCACAAGTTAGCCTCCCACCAAGGTGGGTCCCAGCTAGCAAGGGGTATTCATTTTTTTGTGCGTAATAAGGAGGCACTT
>NC_041388.1:361518929-361533354 GCF_002162155.2 Triticum dicoccoides
GTCCTGTGGGTCCCAGCAGTCAGGGGGAAACATTTTTTTCGCGAAATACTGGTGGCCTGTCTGGTGGGTCCCTGCTGTAAGGTAGAGGAATAATTATTTTCCGCGTAATAAGGAGGCACTTCCTTGTGGCTACCGTGGACCCAGCTGTCAGCCTCTCCATGTACAGTACTCTTCGGATGGTAGTCGGTCGTTGACCACATTGACCATGCCGAGAGTACCACAGTGGTGGACGACGGCGAGGCCCAGGAAGGGGACGACGTGGAGCTTGGGAAGACGCGACAGTGGAAGCCCGCGCAGAGAGGAGTACGAGGGTTCACCGGTTCGCTGCGGTGTGAGGCTACCGTCGCCGCAGAATAACATGGGGTGTGGGTGAGTAGAGGGATGCCCTGACCAGCGGTGGGAGTAGTAGGGGCGCTGAGGCCTGCATGGCAGCACAACCGGCCACGGGAGGCGGGAGTAGGCGGTCCCGCCGGCGCTGCTTTGGCGGCTGGAGCAAGAAGATCAGAGATTGAAGAAACACGACGGCCGTTGGATTGACATCCAACGGTTACGTCTGCTTGAATCGTTTGTTGACGTATATAATAACTAAAAAATTCTTGCATACGCGTCAACTAAACAGGCCCACAAGTCAGACCACTCCCTTTTTTAATAATTTATATATAGCTCATGGCAACTTCTTATGCAATTTATTACAGTCGTTTTTTGGTTGGCCAGGGCCAATTTCACATATTTCTGTGGGTTCCAAACTATTTTTAATATCGAAATGTCGGGCCAGATTTAAAGTACTTTGAAGATATATTTAAATTAGGTTAATGCCCAGTGAAATAGGAATCTAAAAATGTGAAAAAATTCAGAAATTATAAAGTAATTGCCAATTTGTCATCTATTTTTATATTTACAACCCATTTCATATTACTTTCAAGATTTGCAGGCGTCTTGAAAGAGTTGCAACCCATCAGGGCGTAGAAAAATAAGTAGGCCTTGATTGGGTATTCTTCCGAAAAAATAAACTGGGCTCATTTTCACAAAGAAAAAATAGCTGGGTTGGTCACATGGTGAACATAAAATATAAGCCTGGGCTAGACGGGCCACAACCCAGTTCAAACCCTGCTCCGTCTCAGCAATACCAAACAAAAAAATACTGCTCGAGTAGCTACGTCCCAGGTGTCAGCCGATCTTGTGCTGTTCTCTTGTCTATTGACTATATACGCTCACAATGTCATGGGTCCCAAATGTCAGGAAAACACTAGGAGGAAGCATTTTATTTTTCCATACGCTGACGTGGTGGGCCCCTACTGTCATCCTCTCCACGTACTACCGATTCCTGTTGTTTGTTGACCATATTGACAACGCGAGAGGGCGGTGCTGCAGCGAGCGCACCAAAACGCGCGGAGGACGTCGGCGTTAACGATTTAGGAGATGGTGGGGTGGTGATGTGTGCGCTGAGGCGCAGCCAGCCGTGGGAGGCGGAAGCAGGCGGCCCTGCCGGTGCTGGTTTGGTTTTGGCGGCTGGAGGAAGATAGGACTGAAGAAACACGACAAACTGTAAAAGCAGCAGGAGTACTTAACAACCTTAACTGAAACCAGCAGGGGCACTTAACAACCAAAGCTGAAAGCAGTATGAGTACTTATACAGGTTCAATCGTACAAAGCACGCCTCGAACAGTGCTACTTTGCCTACAGTTAACCAAGGGTGAGGCCGCCAAGCCCTAGGACAAGGCCCAGCCGCCACCCCGCGCATCCACAACCTTCTGAAAGCGGCTTCATCTCGCAACGTGGTCAATAAACATGATATTTGCTTTAGAGCCATGGAAAAGCATGAACATAATCTTCTGTCCTATTCTCCAAGATGGACATGCCTTCATTATTTGAGACCACCCATGAATAAGTATCTTTCACCTCCAAGGGGAATTGAGTAGGTCGACATAAACATCATGCTGTGACCAAGCGCAAGTCTGACCCGACCATGGTCAGGCATCTGTATAGGAACAATAGAACTCGGCAGTTCCTGTTTCAAGAAGATCACAGCTGTAAAACTGTGTATAAGCAATAGTTTATGAACAACATATATAACAGAAAACAGCTCATACCATAAGTTTCTCGACACAGTTGGACCTGTTCAACGAGTGCAGCAGTGGCACACATATCCCACGTGGGCTTCCACCATTGAAACGCCCCACAAGGACCTCAAGATGATCAATAAAGTGTAGGAACTTGTGGATGTCGATCCAGTCAACTTCAGTGCCATTAGTAACACCTGAGTTATTACAGAGTAATAAACGAGCAGACTGCTTAACTCTGAAAAAACCTACACGTGCCACCAATTATAAGAAAATATTAGTTAGAAGTAGCATCTTCGTGAGAGATTTGTTGCTACTTCTAAAGTTAAATTGTGATTAGTTAGACAGAATAGGTGGATTAAGAAGTAATCGAGGCAAGAAGCAAGAACCAGATACAAAACTAACATCGATGAACAATTGGAACAACGTCGGGGTGGAAGATCGCAGTGAAGATGAGACCAGGTTCTGCTATTTCCATCAACATTCGTGCGCCAACTTTCAGTCTGTAACACTTGAGAAAGTTTATCCAAGTTCGGCCATAAAAAAGCAGTGATCTTCTTGGTTCATGAACCCAACTCGGAACTTATATCCATGGCTTGTCTTCACTGTGACCATTAAACTAGTGTATTCAGTTATGGCAAGGCCGAGCATCTTGAGTACATGTGTTCTAGCAGAGCAAATAATACACTGCAGGAAAAATAATATGAGAACACAGCATGTTCAAAAAAACTCCACCCTCCCAGATAGAAAAGAGGATTCTAGGAACATACTGTGCGCGTTTCAAAATGCCGTGTTAGGATGAGAAGGAACAAGTGTGGAATCTCGCCGAGGGCGCAGAAACCTGTAGGGTACTCGCACTTTGGGCACTGCAAATGAAACACACTAGATTCAGTAGGAAGAAAAATGCGTCAACAGCGGCGGCTGCCATCCTAGCATTACCTGCGACCAAGGGACTTGGATTTACTGGGGATGGATGAAGAATTCGTACCTGGTTCTCCATGAGAAAACCCTATGCAATCGCCGAGAGGGGGTTTTATCTGAATAAGCAGACGAGGGAGAAGGGGATTTAGGCCCAGTGAAATATTGTCGCTTCGTCCGTCCAACTTACTGCTAAAGCTGGAAAGGGGGGGTTGTGATTTGACGGCTCATTGGGCATTACTTCCGCGCTACGACCGGGGTGTGTCTACCGTGAAGTTATGCACTCTAATTTGTGCATATGGCACGTGGACCCCGTTGCTGGTTGCCCCACATATCAGCGAAAGGAAGTAGAAAGACAGGAGTAACTAGTTACACATAAATATATTTTTTGACAGAGAGATACTCCCTCTGTAAAGAAATATACAAATCTTTTATATCACAGGCTCACCTTGCCGAGAAATATACTCCCTCTGCAACGCACAGGCATTATGGGGGTTCAGCTTTTTTATGGGGTTCAGCTGAGAATATAATACTCAATAGGCTCACGGTTCTGGACTTTGGTGCGCAGGCCGACCCTGCATGTTTGGGGGCCCATGTGTTCTACCTCAGCGCTTTTCATATTGCAAGCGATCGGTACGGTGCTGGTTTTAGATGCTGTCGCAAGGCGAATACACAAAATTGAATAAAGCACGACAATTGTTGGAATGAAATCGAACGACAGTTCCTAACCAGCAATCAGAGTTGCAATTCTATCAACGATATACAATGTGATAAATAATAATGTCATACTACTTATACACACAGGACACTTGTTTCACCATGCCAGATTATTACATCAAAATCTCTCAGAGGATAGATCAGTTTGGCAGTTGTGTGCTGCTACTGAAGAATTTCAAAGTTGATTTGGACCAGCTCTCCTTGCCGAGAAAGTTTGATTTTCACATCATCCCCTACCGCAAGATATGATTTAGATTTGAACCTTGACCATCCTTTAGCATCAATCATCATGCGACCATCCTTTGTACTTACGGTATATTGAGCAGGTTCATTCACACCAAGGCTGCACATGGTAAGAGAAACTTGGCCGCGGTCACCCGGGTTGTTGAACGACTCCGTCGTTGCTCTAGGAATTCTATGTTTGCAAACAAGAAGACATACCCAAACAGTTAGATCAACATAGTGAATCATGTGAAACAACATGGAAAGAAAAAAGAACGAAGCACTTGGGCGGCCAATGCTTACCAAGAAGGTGGACATGTCGGTTTTTGTAAGGACTTTGGTATATGAAGTGTGAACTGCAGCCCAGTCTATTGCCGATGCAACTGCACGGGCCGGAGCAGATGCAAGTGCAAGTGCAGGTGCAGGTGCCGAAGCCGCTGCTGCTGCCGGAGATGGTTCTCCTTGTAGAGCTGGTGCCGGTGTCGGAGCAGGTGCTGGTGTCGATGCCCGATCCTCTGGTAGATCAGACTGATCCGCTGACGCGATCGGTGCCCAATCCTCAGTTGGATCAGACTGAGCTGCCGCCGCTGTCAGTGCTAGAGCAACTGCCGGTGCTCGATCTGTGCGAGACAGCGGCGATCGTGTCTGGTCTGCTATGATCAGCTTTCTAACTTGACTAGGATCCGTGACCGTGATCCAATTTTTTTTCTTCATTTCTTTTAAATGCGAGAAGGACTAATTGTGGCATTTTTGTTAAACCAAACAACAGTTCATCATAGGGATTCATCTTGTACTCAGACAACAGACTGATCCAATTTTTTCCAGTAATATAAGTGATGGACAATGCCTTCGTTACTAACACGACATAAGAAGTGAAACCTGCAAAAATAGCCATCGTAGAGCAAACCAAACGGTTTATTCTATGATGAATGTCACATGGAAAAACCTGCATCGTAAAATTGCAGGAAAAGAAAGAAAACATGACATTAAATCAATAAGATTTAGACAGTAAATCAATAAGATTTACTTGATGTGACACGAGTGAATCCTTACCAGGAAATCACTATGTTGAAGTACTAAACAGAAGATTGATTGTCCAACTACCCGTGGCATGTAGGGGCCCCGCCTACTCCCACAAGCAGGACAGTCCAAAGGCCGTGACAAATCGTATGGACCGAACATCCATGGGACTGGAAATCCTGGTGGGTGCGATAAACCCTGCAATGCATACAGATATTGGAGTGTAACCATAATTGATAAACCGTCCTCACAAAAAATATGATCTGGATACTTCAAAATATACAGACTGAATTGAGTGGACATACATTAACATAGACTGTTCTTAGGACTTTCCACACACCAAAAGCGGCAGTACTAATAAACAATACAAGGTTCACAAACACAAATCAAGTACTGAACAATAGTACTCCCTCCGTTCCGAATTACTTGTTGCAGGTATGGATGTATCCAGATGTATTTTAGTTCTAGGTACATTCATTTCTGCGACGAGTAATTTGGAACGGAGGGAGTACTTACTACAGACAAGCAAAGTTGCACTAACTAAACTCTGCAGACTAATTCTTGCCACCGACCTACAGGATGAACCCCGCATAACTGACTAGGCCATGGACTTCGTGTGAGATGTCTACATGCACCATCACCATCTTGTCAACCTTGGAGAAGCTAACAGAGTGGTCTTTCCACTCATAAACATGATGATGAAGACACGCCGCATCAGATTTGTTGGGAAGCTTTACAAGAACCACACCCTTCTTAATCAAAGGCACAACCAGGAAATTGTTGTGGTCAAGTATAGCCTCGAGAACACGCCTGACAACAATGCTACAAGAAAACACTAGTTTAGGACATGTGGCGACGAGGACACATCAGCTGGATAGTTCAGCAGTAGAACTCATCATCAGGTCTTCCAGTTCACACGACATGACTTTGAGAACTTCATCTCCACCGCGGACCTGGTTCTAATTCAAACAGAAACCATATTTTATTACTACCTCCGTTCAGAAATATAAGATGATTTTTGATATTATACTCCATATATGACTACATATACGCACAGAAATGAGTGAACAAAGACACTAGAACATGTCTTCAAAGGCATGAGAGCAGAGGGATTACATGCAATATCGATAACACAAGTTACTGAGGCAAATATACCCTCTTAAAAGGTAGCATTGATGTTCATAAAGTACTCCCTCCATCCCAAAATTCTTGTATTAGATTTGTCTAGATACGGATGTATCAAGTCACATTTTAGTATTAGATACATCCGTATCTAGACAAATCTAAGACAAGAAATTTGGGACAGAGGGAGTAGTTGAAAGTAATCTATAAGAAATAAGTGTCAACCACTCGCATGTTTTGGTCAAAAGAGGAATTTAGAACCGTCATTTGGCATACTAAAATCACATGCAAGATCACCCAAAAAGTTGTACTACCAATACTAGTACTGCGTGTTAGATGAAAAAACACGAGCAAGATCGAGAAAAAGATCATCAACAAGAGACATTACCTGGACTTGCTTAATGAGGGATCCCGGAGAGGGGGGCTTGGACAGGGCGATGGCTTTGAGCTTGTCCGCGGTAGTCTCGGCGGGGTACTTGCGCTTCTTCGTACCATGAGCCTCGACGGTTTTGGCCAGAGCCATAGACATCATGTTGGCCAGTGCTCCGGCGTCCATCCAAGAGAGGAAGCTGAGAGAGAAGAGTGAAAGGAGGAACGAGATGAGGGAGAAGCGAAGCGAGTGGGGGTTTTCTTCAAGAGAGGAAGCTGAGAGAGAAGAGTGAAATGATGGTTGCTTCGTCCGTCCAACTTACTGCTGGAAAGGAGGGGGTTTTGTGATTTGACGGCTCATTGGGCATTACTGCGGCGGTTCGATCGGGGTAGTCTACGGTCACTCTACTACGGAGTAATTTAGTGCATGGCTGGTGGAACCAGGTGCTGGCTGTCCCACACATCGGCGAAAGTGAGTAATTTAGTGCATGACTGGAGGAGGATCCGCACGGTAGAGCATGTCCACTATTTTTTTGAAGAAAAAAATGATTACAGCAAGCGTTTCCACTCTTACGACGGAGGAGTGCGAAACACGGCAGCCACTTGAACATACACAATGCTCCTACTACTAGGCATGTGCAATGGTTCATACGTTAGTACTACACAATCTTGTTGCTAGTGTAGTAAGATATGACGATAACAAATGATGTTGTGCGCATGTCAACTACTCCTATATGTAACATAGTACCGCTTTTTTGAGTGTCCGGTCGAGAATGAACGGTGAGATCAATGTTAACAGAACTAGGTCCACAGCGCACGGAGAGTACGGTGCTACAGTACTCCACGAAACATGAACCATATGAAGCACGAATAGTGTTAGGCAGGGTGTATGAAGGGTGCACGGGATGGGAGCAAAAGTTCCCTTCTCGACCCACTTTTGGGTGTTTGGCAGAGTGCATGAAAGGTGCATGAGTCCACACTAGTAGGTTGACAAAAATACACGAAGAGGAAACAACTATATTGAGATGAGAATGCAACCAAACACACCCACACGCTTTGTGCTACAGTGACTGATCTGCATCGTCTGAGTTTGATACAACGGTCATGTTGCGCCGAGACATGGACATGCCCATGCAGAGGGCGCCTAAACACCACTGAAGTCCCTCTGCTTCTCGAGGCGCATGACGTTGGTGATGCAGGGTGCAACCGCCCACTCCCGATCGACGGGAGCCAGGCGCCTCACCTCGGACTCCATGATCTGTCGCGCCGCCATGGCACCAGGTAGAAGCAATGGGGAGAGGAAGCAAAGGGGGCAAAACGGCTGAAAGGCAATGCAATCTATGGGAAGGTGGAGGGAGCGGGGAATCTTTTGGTTTTCACCAGGGTAAAACACCAGTCGACGACTTCTCACATCAGGGAGCAGTGGGTTTTTACAGGTGGAGTCATCGTGACTAATTGCTGCCGCGCCTGCTCCCATCATTCAAAAAATTAAAAATCCTGCCGCGCCTGCTCCCGTCAATCAAAAAATTAAAAATCCTGCTGCACCCAAACACCAGAGTAATGCCACGGTGGATATTTAAATTTACCTGCCGGCAAGTAGATAAAAAAGGGGTGAAAAACAAATGTGGCGGCAGGCTAGCTAATCGGTAGAACTAGCCCAACTAGCTAGCCGCCGTGCTTCACTGATGTACTCGGTGGGAAAGGTGGTCTTTCGTGATTTGATGACTCATTTACTTGCTTTGGCGCTACGTCCGAGGAGGACCCAGAAAACGCGCGGTAGGGCATCCCACGTTAGGAAGAATATATGCGTGCACCACCCGGGAGGACCCCGAAACCGCGCGGTAGGGTGTGCCACGTCTCGGCGCGGAGGAAAAATGTGCGTGTAAAAATATACTGTATTAGACATAGTACCTATGGTTCGACTTTGGGACCCAGCCAGTCGGTCAAAAACACCCCACTAGCCACACAGCTTCATCATGCAAACGTGGCACGGAGGATAGATGTGGTTAGCTCCGTCTCGACCAGCCACAACGTCTCTTGTTCTAGGCGATTCTTCTATTTTCCAAGCTTTTTTTAGTTGTAATAACACCATGGCAAGCTAGCGCCGCTCTTCATGTGTGCCCGTGCAAAGGTTAGACGATGGAGAGAAGAGAGATTGAGATTGCAGACCTGGGACCCACCAGTAAGTGAGACAACGGTCATGCACGTGTTGACGAGGCACTCCCTCTACTCTACTCAACGCAAGTACTGTATAAAATCAAGTTATGGGACAAAGCCAACAACCGTTCGTTTTTTCAGGCTATCGACTTACGCTTTGTAGTCCAGGTTGCCAGTTCGAATCTCGTCTTTCAGATTTGTTAGTTTTAGGTCCAAATTTGATTAATGACAAGTGGGACCCCCGTGTGTTGTTCCGATATTTTAGTGTAGGATGGTTTTTTTGAACAAACACTTTGCGCGGTTAGACAAGTAACGGCACGAGTTACACATTTTTTGCAAGTTTACGAACAAAAATGACAGCGGCATAGAATATCACATCCACCCCACGAGTTTTTACACCGTTGGAAGTGAGATCCAATGGCTTGGGAGTAGTCTTTGTAATTATGCGCAATTTCCAAACTCTCCAAAGGTTTTTTTGCAAATAAAACATTCAGGCCTCATGTGTGCCGCAGCATCTTCGATCCAACGGCTCCCCGGTGCTCATATTAGGTGCTCCCCGTGGCTTAATTACCCGCTACGGTGATATGAGCAACTAGGTCGTATGATCAGTGATCAGATGGCACATGCGTAGTACTTGTACTTTCTGCGCATTTCCCAAACTCTATCAGCCGTATATTGCAAAATCATTCAAACATCCTACTGTGGGCCGTTAGATCTTAGTGAACTCGTATCACCATAGAATCTATGATGCGGGAGCACCTCATACTCTCCCGTGCGAGAAAACATAAGGTGCTATCGCAGCTTGGATGCTATGGTGATACGAGCTTGGAGGTCGTTTGATCTGAGATCCAATGGCATCTGAGCAGTCTTTGTGCTTGTAAGCAGTGGCCGAACTCTTTTGGGGCTTTTCTGCAAAAAAAACCATTCGAACCACCAAGGAGGTGTTGGGTCACAAATCCAACGCCTCCGAAGAGCTTGTATCACCAAAGCATCTAAGGTGTGGTAGCACATGATATTCTTACATACAGGAGAATATGATGTCCTCCTTCATCTTAGATGCTACGGTGATACGAGCTTCGAGGTCGTTGGATATGGGATCAAAGGGCATCTAAGTAGTTTTTGTACAAATTGTGTGCAATTCTCAAACTCATCAAGGTTTCCTGCAAAAATATTAAGACACATCATGTGAGCTGCTATATCTCAGATCTACAAGCTCCAAGCAACTCGTATCAGCATATAGCATCTAAGGTATGGGGGCACATGATATTCTCCCGGGGAGGAGGGGTGGGGGGTGCACAACCAATCGGTGGTTGGGAGGGTGGGGACAAATATAATCTAACAACCCTAAACAGAGCTCCACAATTTTATCTAAGGTCGAGGGGTTGACCCCCGACAATCATAGCTCCGCCTAAACACAACATTCGCATCTACTGTAGTACTAGACTTAATATTCATGTTTCAGTTTCATGTTCATTTTAAATATTGAACTGAGGACCATGGGTGTCTTACATTTTACTCCCTTCGTTCCTAAATATTAGTCTTTTTAGAGGCTTCAAATGGACTGGCACATACGGATGTATATAGACATATTTTAGAGTCTAGATTCACTCATTTTGCTCCGTATGTAGTCACTTGTTGAACTCTCTAAAAGACTAATATTTAGGAATAGAAGGAGTATTTTTGAATTGGTGTCATACATGCATGGTTTGGAAAAATAGATGCACTATACTTATTGGATTGTTGTTGTGTTTGTGCGTGTGTGTCTGTGTGTGTGTGTGTGGTCATATGCTTGATACATACAAAGTTTTCTCACCTCCATATTGTTCATCTTTTAAATTTGAATTTGCATTGGAAAACTTACTAGGGATACCATGGAATGTGAAATCCACGTTGAGATCACTAATATCACAAACTCACTCCAATTCAACAACTCGTCATAAATCAATTACCACGTTGAGATTAGTATTTGCAAGGAAAATACAGGTATTGTAATACACATAGATTCGTTCGGCAATTTAAAAGGTTCCTTTCGTATTCTCGAATTGTAGGACCCAATGGCGTACCAGCAAGACCTTGGCTCGTGTTGATCCTAAAAAAACCAGGCTCGTGTCCTTTGGTGGCGTGCGTGGTACGCACATTAGGCAACCCCAACCAGTCGAGCCTCAACGTTTCAAGTCGAAATATTTGGCGGCCAGAATTCCAGCCCTAGGAAATTCCCCTCATGTTCTCGGTCCATAATGACTACCGATGAACAACAGAGGGATGCTTTAGTAACTAGACAATGTTACCTACAGTGCCGAGCACGGTTCAATTCCCTCGGTCGCCGCTTGTCAAGGTCACCCGTCAATTGCATTGCCTAGTGCTACTACTACTACACCAGGATAAGCACAGAATTGATCCTGTTTGTTCATGCCTAGTACTTGAGTTAATATATCAGGCAATGCACTGGTATGGAGGGATTATCCTTTTACTCTGGATATATAACTTGTTTAAAGTCTAACTAAGCAAAATGTTTGACCAAATCCTTTCTTAAGAAATACAACAGGACAAATGTATGGCTTGAAAATTTATTGCATGATGCAGGTTATGATATTGTTTCGAATCCTGGATCTTAAATTTCAGAAAATCCAAAAGTGAGCATAAATTCTTGAAACTAAGCGTGGTCACGTGATATGGCACAAATATTACTTCGTAAGTTTTTTCTTCAATTTGAGACAAGCTGCTTATGACAAGTTGCACAAATGAAGAGCCAAGGTATTTTGGAACAAAGACCTGTCACGTTAAGGTGAACGCTTTCACTATTGAAACCGTGGGCGTTTACGTGCCGCTACGAGTCCCTGCTTCTCATTGGCAGGTGCCGTCCGAGCAAGCGTGTGAGTCGACAGGAGGCGTGCGAGCAGACCGCTGCGCCGGCTGTCAGGGAGGCGTGCGAGCAGACTGCTGTGCAGGCTCACCGGGAGCCGGCCCTTCGACCAGGCTCCGCTGCCCACCATCGTCCCAACTGCTCCCACTTTTTATGTCGCTGGTGCTGCAGTTTAAAATCAACCCCGCACTACCCGGTATCGCTACAATCCTCTCTCTTCCTCTCCGATTCTCCTGTCGTCTACCTCCAACTAGCCTGACCTAAACGTACGCCATGCCGCATCACGATGGTCTGCCCTTAGTGTTCCAGTTTCCTGAGGAAGACACCCAGCTGGAGTATCAAGAACATAAGGCGCTTTGGGATGAGCTTGAACTGGCCTTGTGGGAAGACGTCGCGCCTGTCCCCGCTCCCGTTCCGGTTCCCGTCGCCCCGACTGCGCCAGCGCCCATCCCCGTGGCATTGATGGGCTGGGAGCTGCACATTGTCGCCGAGTTTGATCCCACGGGGTTCCACGAGGTCCCCGCCGACTTTCACGCACCCGTGCACCTGCCAGCGCATGCGCCTGTGCATGCACTGACACGCACGCCCGTGCCGACGCCCGTGCACCTGCCATCGCATGCACTGACGTGCGCGCCTGTGCCGGTGCCCATGCACACGAACGTCTCTGCCACGCCGTTGACAGCGCATGTCCCCATGCGGGTGCTAGTGCCCCCCTCAGTGGCATGGATGGCCGCCGTCGACTGCTTCCTTGCACCAACGCCAGTCGCCTCCTCCCGCCAGTTGACTCACTCCGAAGTCCAAAACATTTTGGCCTTCCTTGAAGCTAGGCCAACATCCAGGAGTATGCCAACAACGGCGCAAGATGCCGCCGTCGCCGTCGGTCAGTGGCCCGATGGCACACAGAGCACGACAGAGGAGCCGCTTCCCACCGCGAGACGCATCCGCCGCCGCCGCGTAATCTAAATTTGCCATGAAAAACGTTCGGATTGCCATGCTTAAAATCCGAATGTTTATCATTTCTGTTTATTTTATATCGATCGTCGTATAATTTAAAGTCGGAGTCGGACTGAACGAAATGTATGGTTTGATCGATTGAATGTTCTGCTAGAGCCGTATCAAATTAAATATAAAACGTCATCAAGCCACATGTATTCCTTGTCATCGAACGACCTAGACTGCTTCAATGTCGGGCGCTCAACACATTTAGCGTGCAGTTAATTTCATGCAAAAAATAGTGCTAATCACATGACAACACGCAAATAATATCCTAGTAGTTAATATCCGCATGCACTTAATATACTTCCAAATTAACGTGCATTGCACGTACACACTGACTAGTGCTGCTAATACGTGAAACTGGTGCCGTGACTTGTGAACGCGTCCAAATATGGTCAACGGCAACATCGCCCGCGAGTTCGTCCTGTTTGCCCGTGCGTCTAAACGCAGAAGGGGAGGAGAGAGAGAGAGCACACATGGAACCCACCAGTAAGTGAAGGCGAATAGTACTAAAAATAATATTACATGTTATCCATTAATTGGGCTGTGGTAATATAAAAACACTATGTGAACAAAGGGGGTACAACAAACATTGCTATTCTACGTATATTGCCTATTGACGTGTGGCTTGAAGGCCCGGTCGCATGTTCGATCCTCGTCCTTTATTTTTTAATTTGTATATGGGTCCAAATTTGTTTCATGACATGTGGGCCCCTCGGTGTGTAGTTTGTAGCACTTTAGTTTGTGGGTCGAAATTTGTTCCATTCCAAGTGGACTATCGGTGTGTAGTTTTGTAGCTTATTTATAATAATTAAAGAGAACATCATAGTTTTTCAATAATACCATGGTGCGACGTTGAAGGCGAGAAAGGACGTGCGAGAGAGCGATGACCGAGCCAGAGGGAAATCAACTAGGGGAGTTGCGTGGGTTGCAATGTTGTTTGGAGTAGTTGTGGGCCGAATGCTATGAAAATATAATCTAAACCGACCGGAATAAATGCCTACACAAATTAATCCAAGGTTGGAGTGCCCCTCGCAATGTAAATAGCTCCATCTTTGCGAGGGATGGAGAGGTAGTAGCTTCAACACGTGGAAGATACGGTGTGAGAAAGCGAGGTCAATCGAGAGACATATAGATAGAGAGACAAAGTGTGGTCCGACATTCATTGAACAAATATATATGCTCTGGAGAGATATTGTCCGATTGAGCTTTTTGGCAAGGGTGAGGGATGTAAGATAGAGCTTGAGAGATGATCCAGTCACAGACGTGTAGATATATTTTGTGCGTGGGAGGAAGCAAGGTCAACCGATCACATAGGGTCGTCGTGCGATCGAAAGAGTGAGACGGGTTGGAGAGAGTGACCTAGATAGACGATGTGCATGAGAGAGTATACAATGTGAATAGGTCGAACTGGGCTCAAACATGGTGATATATCGTTTTTGTCCGAGAAAGAGCGAGGTCAATCAAGACATATGGAGAGAGAGAGAGAGAGGGAGAGAGAGAGAGAGAGATTGAGTGAGCGTGGCCCACCATGAGGTCGGAAGAGTGACGGCGGCTTGGATGGACTGACCTAGATAGACAATCTGCGTGAGAGAGTATAGCGTGTGTCGATCGAGGCCCGAACAGGGAGATATATCATTTGTGTGTGAAAGAAAACGAGGTTAAATGAGACTCAGATAAAGAGAGCGAGATTGAGGGAGTGTGACCACCGTGTGGAAGAAAGAGTGAGACAGTCTTGAGGGAGTGACCTAGATATACAACGTGCATGCGTGCGCATGAGAGGTTGGGGGGCTAGATAGGCAATGCATGTATTTAGCGCGAGAGGGTGAGAGGGAGGGGGGAGAGAGAGAGAGATCTTGGCATGGGGTGCAATGGCGGGTGTGTGAGGTAAATACATTTGGTAACAGAGTGGAAAAAGGGGTTGTGTAGTTGAGAGACTTAGAGATCGGAACATGGAGAGAAAGAATGAACGTGTGTTGGA
>NC_041388.1:361533489-361637914 GCF_002162155.2 Triticum dicoccoides
GGGGGTAAAAACAACATTTTAATGTACATAGTACGAGACTTAATATCGATGTTTCAATTCGGTGTACATTGTAAGATTTGAACCGAGGACCAAGCATACGGGTAATTATTTCGAATTCGTGCCATACTAAGTTTCGAAAAGTTGACATTGACTCGGTTTGTTGTGCTATTTTGTAGGTCATATGTTTGAATCCATCCAAAAATTTTCTCACTACCATGGTCTTCATCATATACATATGAATTTGTATTAAAAAAGTAGCGTGGATACAGTGAAATGCGAAATCCACGTTAGAATTGGAGATCGCTACGTGACACACACTCTAATTCAAATAACTAACTACGTGACACACACTCTAATTCAAATAACTAATTATTTGACACACACTCTAATCCACGGTAGCGTGGGTACCGTTTCGATTTTTTTTCAAATAACTCCTCATTAATTAATTTATAGTACTCCCTCTATTCACTTTTATAAGACCTTGAAGACATTTCAGACAATGTGCAAAACAGTTCATTTTAAGTTGTCTGAAACGACTTACAAAAGTGAACGGATGGAGTATCTCGTTTCGAATGACTAATTATTGCAAGGAAAACACGGGCATGGTAATACATACAGATTCGTTTGCAAATGAAAGAAGATTCGTTTGCATTCTCAAATGTAGGCGCACCAGGCAGACCAGGGTCGTGTCAGGGTGGACGCTGCTTCGGTGCCTTAAAAGCAACTGCCTTTGGGTCACTGACATGTGGGCCAGCCACCTGTTGGGCCCACATGTCATGGACACGAAGGCAGGTGCCTTAAGGCACCGAAGCATAGTCCTGTCGGGGTGGTCGCGTGTGTCAGACGGACGCGTAGCACCCAGCCACCCAGCCCCCCTCCCCCCAAAAAGGACGACGACAATATAAGTTCGCACTTCCACGTTTCGGATTGAAATATCTGGCGGCCCCAATTCCAGCCCTGCAAAATCTCTCTTTTCCACCTTCCCCTTCCGTGCCCAGATTTTGCTCAAATCCCTAATTCGCCGCCAACCCTCGAATCGCCCCTCCTCTCTTCTCTTTCCCCACCGTTCCCGACCTCTGTGCCGGACGACAACGACGAAGACGACGGTCGCGCTTCACCACCGCACTGGAGCTACCTCATCTACGCCCTCGTCCACCGCACCGGGTGGTCCACCGACAACATCGGCCGCCGCAACCGACGTGCCTCACAAAGACCGAGTTCCACCGCATCAGGTGCGCTTCACCGACACCATCTCCCAGCTCACCGGGGCTACTTCAGCGAGCACATCATCGCACCTCCGCCCCCCAAGGCCATAGGGGCTTCACCAACGGTCTCGTCCACCGCATCGTAGCGCTCCGCTTCCACTCAAGATCTGCATCCGTGCACGGCCAGCCAATGCCAGCGCATCACCCTCAACGGCTCTGAAGTGACCCGCACTCTAGCTAGGCGAGTGAGGGAGTCCTGGATTAGGGGGTCTCCGGACAGCCGGACTATATCCTTTGGCCGGACTGTTGGACTATGAAGATACAAGATTGAAGACTTCGTCCCGTGTCCGGATAGGACTCTACTTGGCGTGGAAGGCAAGCTAGGAAGTACGGATATGGATATTTCCTCCTTTGTAACCGACCTTGTGTAACCCTAGCCCCCTCCGGTGTCTATATAAACCGGAGGGTTTTAGTCCGTAGGACAACATACAATCATACCATAGGCTAGCTTCTAGGGTTTAGCCTCTCCGATCTCGTGGTAGATCAACTCTTGTAATACTCATATCATCAAGAATAAATCAAGCAGGACGTAGGGTTTTACCTCCATCAAGAGGGCCCGAACCTGGGTAAAACATCGTGTCCCCTGCCTCCTGTTACCATCCGCCTTAGATGCACAGTTCGGGACCCCCTACCCAAGATCCGCCGGTTTTGACACCGACATTGGTGCTTTCATTGAGAGTTCCTCTGTGTCGTCACCGTTAGGCTTGATGGCTCCTACTACCATCGATAGCGATGCAGTCCAGGGTGAGACTTTTCTCCCTAGACAGATCTTTGTGTTCGGCGGCTTCGCACTGTGGGCCAACTCGCTTGGCCATCTGGAGCAGATCAAAAGTTACGCCCCTGGCCACCAGGTCAGGTTTGGAAGCTTAAATTACACGGCCGATATCCGCAGAGACTTGATCTTCGACGGATTCGAGCCCCTGCCTTGTGCGCCACATGGTCACGATGAGTACAATTTAGCTCTACCATCGGACGGTATTCAGGAGATCGCACCGGCAGCCGCTCCGAGCCTCAATTCGGAGCCAGTTGCGCCATCCATGGACGGGTGGATAGACCCCGTCACAGAGGCCGTATCCTCAGTGGCGATCGAGCCGAATATCGACCTTACCCTTCACGAGAGCCGTGTTGCCAAACTGTCGGATCCTTCTCCGGTCACGGACTCCGAACCGCCTGCGCCCACTCCTATCGAATCCGATTGGGCGTCGATCATGGAGTTTACCTTCGTGGATATTTTTCAGCACTCGCCCTTTGGCGACATACTGGACTCATTAAGGTCTCTCTCCTTATCAGGAGGATCCTGGCCGAACAATGTCCGGCAGGATTGGGATGCGGATGACGAAGAAATTCGCCGCCCACCCACCACCCACTTAGTAGCCACTGTCGACGACTTAACCGACATGCTCGACTTCAACTCCGAAGACATCGACGGTATGGACGATGATGCGGGAGACGAAGAGGAACCACTGCCCACAGGGCACTGGACAGCCACCTCATCATACGATATATACATGGTGGACACACCCAAAGAAGGCAATGGCGGCGAGACAATGGAGGATGACCCCTCCAACGAAGGCAATGGCCACTCTAAGTCCCACCAAGGAAAAAGCGGTGATACCGGCACAGGAGATAATAGCACTCCGGACAGTGCCGAAGACGGCAACAATCCCCTCCAGCAAGATTTAGGGAAGGAGGATGGAGAAGCCGGCCCTACAGAGAGAGCGACAGATGGAGAGGCGGAGGATGATAATTGCATGCCTCCCTCCGAAGACGAGGCAAGCCTCGACGATGACGAATTCATCATGCCAGAGGATCCCGTCGAATAAGAGCGCTTCAAGCACCGGCTTATAGCCACGGCAAATAGCCTTAAGAAAAAGCAGCAGCAGCTTCAAGCTGATCAAGATTTGCTAGCTGACAGATGGACTGAAGTCCTGGCGGCCGAGGAATACAAACTCGAACGCCCCTCCAAGAGTTACCCAAAGTGCAGGTTGCTACCCCGACTAGAGGAGGAAGCACCAAAACCCACATCCCCGGTGTATGACGCGGCTGATCGGCCACCTCGTGGCCGCGACAGAGAGGCATTCCAGCCAAAAACTCAGCCTGCACCCCAATGCCATTCAAATAAAAAGGCATGGGGAAATACACCAGACCTGCGAGACGTATTGGAGGACAAAGAAAAGCACACAAGATCGATCTACGGATCATGAGGGCACGCCACTATGCAAGACGATAATCGTCACGCCGGATACAGTAAAAGTAAGTCCGGCCGGGCCGAACACAGTGGGCAAGACTCATTTGAGTTGCGTCGCGATATAGCCCAGTACAGAGGTGCCGCACACCCCTTATGCTTCATAGACGAAGTAATGGATCATCAAATCCCAGAGGGTTTCATACCCATAAATATAGAATCATACGACGGCACAACAGATCCTGCGGTATGGATCGAGGATTTCCTCCTACACATCCACATGGCCCGCGGTGATGGCCTACACGCCATCAAATACCTCCCACTCAAACTCAAAGGACCAGCTCAGCATTGTCTCAACAGCTTGCCATCAGAGTCCATTGGCTGTTGGGATGATCTGGAAGCCGCATTCCTCGACAACTTTCAGGGCACTTATGTGCGACCACCAGATGCCGATGACTTGAGCCACATAATTCAGCAGCCAGATGAATTGGCCAGGCAATTCCGGACATGGTTACTAACAAAGAAAAATCAAATCGTTGACTGTCCGGATGCAGAGGCCCTAGCAGCTTTCAAGCACAACATCCACGATGAGTGGCTCGCCCGGCACCTTGGTCAGGAAAAGCCGAAATCTATGGCAGCCCTCACGACACTCATGACCCGCTTTTGTGCGGGAGAAGATAGTTGGCTGGCTCGCAGTAATAACATATCAAAGAACCATGGTACTTCGGATACCAAGGACGGCAATGGCAGGTCACGTCGCAACAAACATAAGCGCCGCATTAATAGCGACAATACCGAGGATACAACAGTCAATGCCGGATTCAAAGGCTCTAAACCCGGTCAGCGGAAAAAGCCATTCAAAAGAAGCACTCCAGGCCCATCCAGTTTGGACCGTATACTCGATCGCTCGTGTCAAATACACGACACCCCCGACAAGCCAGCCAACCACACCAACAGGGATTGGTGGGTGTTCAAGCAGGTCGACAAGTTAAATGTCGAAAACAAAGATAAGGGGTCACATAGCGATGACGAGGAGGAGCCCCGGCGGCCGAACACCGGAGGGCAGAAGAGGTTCCCCCCACAAGTGCGGACGGTGAACATGATATACGCAACCCACATCCCCAAGAGGGAGCGGAAGTGTGCGCTCAGGGACGTATATGCATTGGAGCCAGTCGCCCCAAAGTTCAACCAATGGTCCTCCTGTCCGATCACCTTCGATCACAGGTACCACCCCACTAGTATCTGTCATGGCGGATTCGCCGCACTGGTCCTAGACCCAATCATTGACGGATTTTACCTCACTCGAGTCCTAATGGACGGCGGCAGTAGCCTGAACCTGCTTTATCAGGACACAGTGTGCAAAATGGGTATAGACCCCTCAAGGATCAAACCCACAAAAACGACCTTTAAAGGTGTCATACCAGGTGTGGAGGCCCATTGCACAGGCTCAGTCACACTGGAAGTGGTCTTCGGATCCCCGGATAACTTCTGAAGCGAAGAGTTAATCTTCGACATAGTCCCGTTCCACAGTGGCTACCATGCACTGCTCGGGCGAACCGCATTCGTGAGATTCAATGCGGTACCGCATTATTCATATCTCAAGCTCAAGATGCCAGGACCTCGGGGGGTCATAATAGTCAATGGAAACACAGAGCGCTCTCTCCGCACAGAGGAGCACACTGTGGCCCTCGCAGCTGAAGCACAAAGCAGCCTCTTAAGGCAATCCACTAGTTCGGCGATTAAGGACCCGGACACCTTCAAGCGCGCTCGGAGTAATCAGCAACTAGACCGCCCGGCACGTTCCGAGCTCTCATAGTAATGCGGCCCCCACCCCGGTCCCAGCCAAACTGTGAAATCCGTGCCATGCGTACATAATTATGCATGAAAAATACCATGGGCACAGGCGGGGAGGGGGGCATGACTACGACACGCTCCAAGACGCGGCTTAAACTGCACTAGGGGCTTCATGCTTCGTTATTTTTCTCTTTCAGGACTTTAATCTCCGGAAGCCCTGTCCGGCAGCATGATTGCCGAACACATGATGCAGCAACCAAGGAGGCAGAAAGCTATGTCACACCATGGAACTCCCAGGTGGATTACGATAACGAGTGAAATATTTGCTTTAATACTATTCCTCAGCTTGCCCTTGGAAGGGACATGTCAAACAGTCCTACTTTTTGCTTATCGCACTACTTGTATCATTCTGCTTTAACGCACCTTCTTGAATAAACAATGCATAGCATTAAGACTATTATTGCATTCTTCCTTTCTCTCTCTATATATATGTTCATTCATGATATCTAGCACCCGTACACTCAGGTACGGCCAATATGCTAGGGGCTTAAGCATACCCCATAATACGGCGTGAGAAGTCCGAACACTTTCGACAGTGCGACACCCCGAACTTATAGCATTATATGCATCAGCTCCGAATCATGTCTTGGGCCAATAGTTGGGTTTGCCCGGCTCCCATGTTTTGGTACCTTACGTTCTGCTATATCGGCTAAGGTAGCACTGGGAGAACTACTGCGATTATGCCCCGGTTCTGCTGGGCTAAGCACCTCAGTAGAGAAAGCTAAAACTGACTGTCATGATAAGGCGAGAGACTGGTCGCTGTTCGAGAGGTTTCAAGTCCCTAAAGACTTATGCCGCTTAGAGCGAGGAGTCAGCCCTATCCGGCTTAAGGCGTGTATAGCGCCCCGAATTCGGTCTTCCAAATACTAGGGGCTTCGCCGAAATTTAAAATTATAGAATTTTATGGCTAAGTGAGAGTGATAACGCATTATAGTCTGATTGCCTTGTCCGTTGTGCTGAGCACCTCCCTCGAAGGACCCAAAAAGGGAACAAGAGTGCACAGGTTTATCCCAAACACCCCATCACTCATGGCGTGGGGGCAGAAGCCGACGACTAGCCATCTCTCAGATTTGATAAACAGCCGAACATAAGGTAATATTTTAAATTCAACAAGCGTTGCATAGCGCATATGAACAAGTTTTCATAATACAGGATTACACGAGCAAGTTTACTCAAATATTACATCTTTCGTACACTTGTCCGCTATGAGACGGGCACCCTTCAGTACACCCTCATAGTACATCTCAGGATGGCGATGCTCCTTGCCCTGCGGTGGCCCTTCCTTCACCAGCTTCACGGCGTCCATCTTGGCCCATTGCACCTTCACATGGGTGAAAGCCCGGCGTGCACCTTCGATGCGGACGGACTGCTTGATGACTTCCATCCGTGGGCAGGCATCCACAAGCCGCCTCACCAGGCCGAAGTAGCTGTTGGGAAGGGCGTTGCCTGGCCACATCCGGACTATAAAGCCGTTCATGGCCTGTTTGGCCGCCTTGTGCAGCTCGACCAGTTGCTTCAGCTGGTCACTCAGTGGCATCGGGTGTTCGGTCCCAGTATACTGAGACCAGAACAGCTTCTCTGTTGAGCTTCCCTCCTCGGCCTGGTAAAACTGTGCGGCATCCGACATGCTGCGGGGCAAATCTGCGAATGCTCCTGGAGAGCTCCGGACTCGGGTAAGTAACAAGTAATTTACTTTCACATGCTTGCTTTGCATATTGAATGCCTTACCCACCGCTATCTTCTTCATCGCATCAATCTCCTGGAGGGCCTTTTGGGCTTTAGCCTTGGCACTCTTTGCATTCTCAAGGGCCGCAGCAAGCTCGGACTCTCGCGTCTTCAAGTCAAGCTCCAACGCCTCGTGCTTCGTCACGAGAGCATGGAGTTCTTGCTGCACCTTTCCCACCCGTGCCTCTTGTTTTTCCCGCTCGGTGCGCTCCTGGGCCACTTTGTTTTCGGCCCCGGATAGCGCTTGCTTCAGGGTTGCCACCTCGGTCGTGGCCCCTGGCAAATTAAAGACGATCCTGTCATTTTGCAATCGCATGCTTTTTGTATATGTACACATCTATAGACTAGCTATTACTTACCTTTGTTCTCCTCGAGCTGCCTCTTGGCAAGGCCGAGCTCTTTCTTGGACCCTGCGAGGTCCTGCTTCAGTATGGCGACCTCCGCAGTCAGTGCGGCAGAGGTCAGCAGCGAAGCCTGCATACGCATATAGACATACTTATATTAGACACCTACGATATTGTTTGATCCTCTATTCGGCTTTTCTTTGTGAACACCGAACAGAGTATCAGGGGCTACTGCCTATGCGGTAATATTTTTCCTATATTTTAAATACTTACCTCAAAGCCTGTTAGAAGGCTGGCACAGGCTTCAGTCAGTCTGCTCTTGGCGGACTGAACCCTCTAGATCACCGCACTCATAATAGTGCGGTGCTCTTCGTCGGTGGAAGCGCCGCGAAGCGCTCCCAGCAGATTGTCCGGTGCCTCTGGATGGACAGAGGTCACCGGCACGGGCGTCTTTCCCCTTTTGGAAGGAGGCCACCTGCCCGAGTCCGGAACCACTGGGGTTCCGGTGCAGTGTTCGGCTGAAGGCCGAACTCGGAGCCCTCGGCAGCTTTGCCCCCTCGGCTCCTAGAGTCCGGAAGGTCGCCTTGAGGTGCCTTCGGGACTGTCTCCCCTCGACCCGGTGCCTCTCGAGATAGCACCTCGGCATTGTCCGTAGGGCAAGGGGAGGTGGCGGTCGGAAGTGGATCGCTATCCATATCCGACAAGTCCAAGGAGCCGCCCGACAAAGATACGTCGATATGGGCTTGGGGTGGTCTGCATAATCATATTCGACATTAGGAGAAGCAGTGCGTCAAAGGTATGCTATGAGTTACTCTGGCATCCGAATACTTACGACTTCGCCAGGGGCTTGGCCCTGAGTAGCCACTCGTCTTCGTCTTCGGTGGCGGTGGTAGAGCAGTTCGGAAGGAGAGTCCTTCCCTTCTTGGACACTTCAGTCCCCCGGTTGGGGCGGCCTTCCTTTTCTTGTCTCCCCCGACTGAAGGGGGAGCATCTTCATCTTCCTCCTCATCTTCGGGGGAGGAGTGCGTCGCGGAGTCATCGGACGATGAGCCCAATATCACTTGGCACCAGGAACTCTTTCGGGTTCCCTTGGCCTTCTTCTTGGTCTTCTCCAGCACCTTGTATGGAGCCGGAGTCAGCATCTCCGTCAGGAGAGCGTCTGCGGTGTCTTCGGGCAGAGGGGCCGGACAGTCGATCTTCTCCGATGCCCCCACCCAGTCCTGTCAAAGGCATGGGAGTTCAGACCCCGCGTGTGGTTAAGCTATGGGAAGTAAAAACTCTACCAGATGTACAAAACTTACCGGATTCGCAGGGCGCTTCGCGCTTAGCCCGCAGTCCTCGATGAGAGAGGGAGGGACCTCGGCACCCTTGAACAGCACCCTCCAGACATCCTTGTGCGTCGTGTCGAAGAGCTCGCTCAGAGTCTGGTGCTGGGCCGGGTCGAACTCCCACAAGTTGAAATCCCGTTGTTGACATGGGAGGATCTGGCGGAAGAGCATGACCTGGACTATGTTGACAAGCTTGAGCTTCTTGCTTTCCATATTCCGGATACATTTCTGGAGTCCGTCCAGCTCCACCGATGAACCCCAAGATAGGCCCTTCTCTTTCCAGGAGGTGAGCCGCGTGGGGATTACGGATCGAAACTCGGCGGCCGCCACCCAGTTGGTGTCGCGCGGCTCGGTGGCGTAGAACCACGCCGATTGCCACCCCTTTATGGTCTCCACGAAGGAGCCTTCAAGCCATATAACATTGGGCATCTTGCCCACCATGGCGCCGCCGCATTCTGCTTGTTGGCCTCCCACCACCTTCGGCTTGATATTGAAGGTCTTTAGCCACAGGCCAAAGTGGGGTTGGATGCAGAGGAAAGCCTCGCACACGACGATGAACGCTGAAATGTTGAGGATGAAGTTCGGGGCTAGATCATGAAAGTCCAGCCCGTAGTAGAACATAAGACCATGGACGAATGGATGGAGGGAAAACCCCAGTCCGCGGAGGAAGTGGTGGAGGAAAACTACCCTCTCGTGAGGTTCCGGGGTAGGAACAATCTGTCCCGCAGCGGGCAACCGATGCACGATATTCGCGGCTAAGTATCTGGCTCCGTGCAGCTTTTTGATGTGGCCCTCCGTGACGGAGGAGGCCATCCACTTGCCTCCCGCTCCGGACATGTTTGGAGCAGGTTGAGGAGAAGGATGTGGACTTGGGCGTTGGAGCTCGAGTGCGCAAGAATGGATGAGCAGGGAGGAAGAAGGCGTGGGTAGAAAAAGGTTAAACCTTATCCCCTTATAAGGGCGACCGAAACTATGCGCCCCCACCAGCCTGGTAAAACTCGCTTATCCCCCAAGCGCCGTAATTGATGGCGCGGTTGGGTTACCCACACCCGTATTGATGAGAATCCCGTAATAAGGGGGACACGATCTCTTCTTTGACAAGACGTGTCAGGAAACTGCCTTGCGTTATGTGCGGGGCTAGTTAAAGAAAAACGGTTCGAATAATCACTGAGCCATGGCATGATGTCATGTTGCCAAAACGTGTCAGTGGATTAGATTTGTGGAAATATTATTCTCTCTACGGTGGTATGTGGAACGTATTTTGCAGGATCGGACACTATCCTTTTATCCAAACTCTTCTGTGGTGTATCCGGAGGAGGAACCCGCCTTGCAATGCCGAAGACAACACTGTGCGCCGGACTCATCATCATTGGAGCCTGGTTCAGGGGCTACTGAGGGAGTCCTGGATTAGGGGGTCTCCGGATAGCCGGACTATATCCTTTGGCCGGACTGTTGGACTATGAAGATACAAGATTGAAGACTTCGTCTCGTGTCCGGATAGGACTCTACTTGGCATGGAAGGCAAGCTAGGCAGTACAGATATGGATATCTCTCCTTTGTAACCGACCTTGTGTAACCCTAGCCCCCTCCGGTGTCTATATAAACCGGAGGGTTTTAGTCCGTAGGACAACATACAATCATACCATAGGCTAGCTTCTAGGGTTTATCCTCTCCGATCTCGTGGTAGATCAACTCTTGTAATACCCATATCATCAAGAATAAATCAAGCAGGACGTAGGGTTTTACCTCCATCAAGAGGGCCCGAACCTGGGTAAAACATCGTGTCCCTTGCCTTCTGTTACCATCCGCCTTAGACGCACAATTTGGGACCCCCTACCCGAGATCCACCAGTTTTGACACCGACAGCGAGCATGCCCAAACGCCGGCCCAAACTAGGTATACACACATCACTCCCTTGTGCACTGTTCCGACGATGTTTGGATATCCTTTCACTGCTCTCTTAGCTTACACGCCTATGCACCTTTAACTTTAACTCTTATTTCTTCTGGAGATATCATCTGAAACAAGCAAATCCATTTTTAGCGAAGCATGACGGCGCTACGGGATCTGGTACACATCCTGCACACCCGTATAACCTTGTAAGTATCTGTCCTCCGATACAACATCAAGGTCGATTCCTCTTATTTGATCAACCATTTGCCGTGTCAAAAATGCAGAGGGGGATGCAAGGAGCACAAGGCCTGCACATCCAAGCAAGTGGTAACATGGACTTGTACATGGAACATCCTAAGCGCAAGCAGAGCTGCAGTGAGCCTGTACAACGAGCTAGAGTAAGTCCCTGCATTTCATTTAATTCGTACTGGCATTCGTGCATGATTTGTGTGCAGTGGCTGATCCACGAATTCAAGTTACGAGGGACAGACATTTAACTTAAAAAATACGAAGGCACTTGCACTTCGGAAATCAACATAACTTGAGAAATGTGAAGCTACATGCACTTTGAAAACCAGCTAATGATCCAAAGTAGTTGAGATTATAAACACTAAATAATGCAAGCACCAAAAAACACAAAATGCAACATGGTGTACAAGGACTACAAACATGGTATGTACCTGCTTGAATTATTCGTTCTCTGGCTGAAAATATCGAAGTGTAATTGCATGTATAACCAGTGCGCAAACTGCATATCAATATATCTATCCTGCACAAGTATGCCAATAGTTTCAAACAATAGATTAGAAAAGTATTTATGCTATGTTGTCAAGATACGGGGACTTTCTGGTAGATGGCCTCGACGTTTCCTCAAGCTATGAAAATGCACTATAATTTGCTTGTCATCAATGCCTGCAAATCTCTGTCTCTCTCAACATAGTAGATCATCATTAGACACTAAATCCTTCAATGAGCTTGCAAAATGCTTGCATTAGATCCCTCATTAGACACTATATGTTCATCACCAGGAGCATGTAAAATGTTTGCATCAAATCCTTCATTAGCACTCTGTTCATTAGACACTTCAGGCTCAAGAACAACATGAGCTTGTATGTTTGCACCAAAAACTTGATTAGATACATCACATTCAGTCAGTTCAGTATTGATTGGGGGACTTATAAAATAAGTAGAAATTGGTTTCATTTTCTCATAGATCCCCTACATACAAGCAGTTTTACAACACCATTAGGTTTAACTATTGGCCAGAAATTGAAGAGTTGAATTAGATATAATCAGGGATGTGATGTACCTGCTCGTTGCGCATGCTACTCTTGCAAGCTGCGACTATCCGTTTGTGCAAGCTCGATGCCATGCCCATGCTGCCGCTGCCTCCCATGCAGGCTACACCCAGGGTTGGATCTTCATCTTCTTGTCCTTCCGTTCGCTTGAAGCCCGGCGACTGCCCTCCAACGAGGGCGCGAGGAAGTGCTGTGTCGGTCTGTCCAGCGGCGACTAGGTTAGGAGCGAACTAGACTGGAGGCTGGAGCGAATGAATTGGGATTTTTCCTGCTATCGATCGATATGGGAGGCGCTTGTTTGGGCCGCGAGCCTGCTATAGGGCCTGCCTTGCACTTATGTTATTGGCCCATCCAAATTGAAACATTTTTCTTCATTTTTTACATTGTCTGCTCGTGCGTTGGGACGAAAAAAACTAGCGTGGGCCAACCTGGACGACTCAAACTAGGTGCACACTTTCCAGCCACCTGAGGTGGCCGCCCATACCAGCCCCTATGGTGGCATCACCCCTTTTTGCGTGTATGATTGGATAGTGAAAAATATTCTAGTGGCGCTTTTGATTTACCCACAGAATGGTTGAATTGCTTGTTTCTATGAACCGAGTTCGCCAATAATGTGAAGGATGCCAGTCTTTTCATCCCATTGTAGATTGCTTAGATCTCGATATGCCAAAAGTAATCGCATGAAATATACAGTAAAAGCCAGTGTGATGTGTTTGGCTGCAACTAGTCTGACTACACGTCCTCATATAACATATCAAGGACGCACCATCTTACCAGATTAACCATTCAACTTACCAATGCAGTGTGGGAAGAAAGAAGTATTGGGACTGCGTATCCAAGCAATTGATGCCATGGACTCCTTCGTACAACCTTGTAAGCGAAAAAGAAGTTGCAGTGTGCCTGTACAAAGAACTAGCGTAAGTTCAGTTACCTGCTTCTCAGAATTTTAGTTAGCCACTTATTGCAAAATTGTTCAATTACGTTGCTTGGCTTAATTTAGCTTGCTACTGATTACATAATGGCACAGCCTGTTAATCATATTGTAGACTGGGCCTATCTATGTGTTTGATACTTACTGTTAAGAATTACCTGTTTGCCTTAACTTAAATATCTACTTGTTTGTTTAACTGCTTTGCTGCTGCAACAACGGGTTACAATGATGTTAATAACTACTTTTCAGCATCCAATTGAAACTCTTTAATTCCTTGTTTGTTTAACTGGTTTGCTGTTGTAACTCCCAGTTGAGATGTTTTGCTAACTTCAACTTTTCTGAATCCAACCGGAACTTTAATGGCAAAACAGGTTAGCCCAACATCAAAGAGCGAGGTCCCCATGGACGTTGCATCATCCCACAGCAGTGGCACCGGCCCAATCGTGCATTATGAATTGCCAACTGCTGATGCTCTAGAGGCTAAACTAGTGGTAGAAAGAGATTCTGCTTCTGCACTTAGAGATGAAGTTGACATGTTGAGGAAGCAAACAACACAATCAAAGCAGTACTCAAGACAACCATTAAATATTTGGTGGATTTCAAAATGAAGCAGGCTGAGACTGACCAGATAGTTAAGGTCTTGAAGGAAAAAGGAAATTAAATTCCTACTTGGTAAATCATAGGTGAAATGTTCTTTCCATAGTTGAATAACCTTTATGTTGTCTGTTCATGTAATCAATCAAACCATTTGTTTTAGAGATCATGTAATAATTGTTTTTTGTTTTTTGGTTTGTAATTTTATTTGAGCACAAGTGTGTATTAATTGATAAGACTCGGAGACATTTCATTTGGATTGCTATGCCAGACCTACAAATATGCCAATTGGGCTGAATGTGCATTCAGCAATAGTAGTAGTATAGATGGACCATAAGTGGCACACATCGAAAGGGCCAAGATGCTGGCTAAAAAAAGGATGTTGTTGTAGCCAAAAAAAAGTACAACGGCCTGGCTTATGTATGTTAGTTGATATTATTGATCCATATACTCTATAAGTGTTTATATGTCTGTTAGTTCTGTACATTCTTGGTTGATTGACTCAGTATTTGAATCTTGATACATCGCTTGTGTACATATCTAAATGGGAGTACACGTTATGCTGCGTGTGACATTTGAGTTGGACATGAAGTGTTCCAAATATTTGAATTCACCTTAAACTGGATTCTAGTTTCTGAATTTGAGTATCGGCATTTGTAAACCATATTCATATATGACAGTGGAATACATCTTTGTCGTCCTTTTGAAGATATATAAAAACACATAGAATGATTTATAAAGATTCATATAAGAATACAAAATGGATTCGAATTTAGTTGCCAGGGTAAACGTGGATGCTTATTGTCCCAAAATTCAAAAGAAGCAGCAAAACATCCACTCCCACGTCGGCTGCCCGAAGCCAAGTGTTTGGGAGATGGAAATTACTGTCTACCCATTACACGGACAATCCACCGGCCCGATTTCCACTGCTCTAAATAGGGGTAGGTTAGTAACTTCAATTAGACGTGACACGACCGCCTCTGAGTCCATTCCGACACGGTGGGCGTCAAACATGGGCGGCAAAACTCATTTGATTCAACCTCGTCCGAAAGACCTCTGTTTCTCCCTCCATTCCCCATTCATACATGGTGGGTGGCAAAACAAACTCGACTCGGCCAAAATCGATGTAGGCAAATATTTTCAATAGGGGCAGGTTTGTAACTTCACTCAGACATGACACAACCGCCCTACCTGTCAGCCCCGTTCATACACCATGGGCGCCAACCATGGGCGCCAACCACCTCTCCTCTCCCGAAATCGCTCTGGGCAAATATTGGCGAGATGCGAGATTAACATCCTATCCCCAACCGACGAGACGTCCAAATTTTAAACGGGGGCTAAGTTCGTAACTTTCCCATATTTCAGACAGGCCCGTCCCAAAAACATGGTTCCCCATACCTCTCCCTCCATTTTCCCATTCATACACCGTCCGCGCTAGAACACCCCATCCCCACACCAGCCTCCGTCAGCCACCCCATCCATCACCGCCGTCCTCCACCACATCCATCACCACCTTCCTCCACCATGCCAGAGCGCCTACCAAGACCGCGTCGTCCACTGCTAGAGATGGACGTTTCTCATCCACGATGACGGACCAATAGCCTTGCATCACGTCCTCTCGCTTCACCGGCGTCGTCGTCCTCTTTGCTGGGGCCGCTCACAGGACCTTCTCTTCCACCGCACCGCACCCGTCTACCGTCGTAGATCTGCTTCAATGCCACCGACTTCCATCGCACCCCTGATGCCTACACGGCACCGCAAGAGAGGTGGTACTTCATATCTCCTCAACTTTTTGATCTCAACCAGAAAATAGATCTTAACTTGGTTACTCTACTTTCTTTTCATCTCTTAGAGTTTAGTTCTTAAATCGAAGCAAACATTGGATGCTAAATATCATTTCTCCGGTTTGTAGCTTCAAATCTGCCATGGCACAACCATAATACGGTTTAATTGATCATGCTTAGGGTTTAATTGATCATGTTGGTTTTGTGGTGGTTTCTTTAATAGAAATCAGAGGGGAAACCCTCTTTTGCTAAAAAAATGCTTAGAGTTTCCCCTTTTTATGATCACTATACGATCAGAATACGTGCTTCGTGTCATAATAACACTACTCCACCCATCAAGCTAAACAGGCTTAGTTGTTCAAATACAAATTTGATATTATTAAAACAGAGTTGCTTAATTGGCCAGCTAAATATTCCTAAATTAGTTTTGAAAATGCATGTTCGCCGCTCGGGTGTGTATCTCTACAGGGTGCCCATGGTGGGCCGGCCCACCCTGGGATTTTGGGTCGTCCCAGGCCCCGATTCCCCTCTGTTCTGCTGCGCGCTTCCGATCTCTACTCGCCCCCATCCGCCTGCCTCGCCGGCAACTTGCCGCCCCCGGATGGCATGACTCTAGGAGGAGACGCGGGACTAACGGGAGGCCAGGAGCCGCTCGCCCAACAGCGTCACCGCTGCCCGGGCGCGCCGCCGTGCCTACCTTCCCAGTCCATTCAGGGCTCAGGCGTGCAGCACCCACCAAGCCAACCCGATTTATCCTGAGATACATCCTCAACACTTAGCAGCCACTCCTCATCACCCATTTTCTAATTGATTCATTACTCATTAGGCAGGACTGTCATTAGGGTTTGTTGTGTGCTCAGTGCTACCTACACTTAATGGTTCAGATGTATTTCGGTAATCTTTAGTACCTCTAAAGTTCACAGGGTTTTCAAAATTCCGGCCCTCGGAACAGAAACTAGTCATTTTGGATTGTTGGTCGTAGTGACATTGACCCAGATTACTACTGCAAGCCAGATTTGTTGACAATTTTACTTGTCTTTCTTACTCATTCGATATAATATCCAATTATTCACGTCGATTAGTTGCAAACAATAAGTGCTAGACAAACTTCTTCATTCAGATTTTGGACGGTCTCTTACTGCAGTTACAATTCTGCATACTTGTCCTAGTAAGCTCACAAGTAAATGATTGATTCACTACATCTATGCTTGCCTTGTCATATTTGTTGTCAATATTCTTTTAGGGTGGACCACCCTGTTTCTAAATACTGGAACCGTAGACATGAGTGAATAGTATTTCTCTATGTGATCTCTTCCATCATGTGTGGGTAACGAACACTGCATTGTATAGAAAGAAAGTGTCATTTCCAGCTTTTACATAGGTTTCGATCTTTTACATGGAATACAATCTGCCTACTTGTTTTGTGTCGCACTACCAACACTCCACCCTTGAAGCTAAACATTACGCCACTCATAATTGCTTAGTTTATTTGTTCAAATACGAATTTCATATGATTCTAAAGTTCCTACTTCAGTTTTGAAATGTGTGCCTGCCTGTTATAGAGACATAAGGGGTGTGTATTTCTGTTTGTGGTCTGGTCAGCATGGTTGGGGAGGTGAACTTTGCATATGCAGGGGTTTTTAGGGAGACACGCTCCGAGTTGAATCCGCAATGCATTCCATAGATAATCTGACTACTTTTTATGTTTTCATGAATCTCATATTCTGAATAGCATCATAATGATTATGAGCTTGCACGCATGAAAAGAATAAAGCAGAACAATGCCTGGCTGTCAAACTTGGCATTAAGGGACTGAAATCAAGTCTGGATGCAATGCAATGCAAACGCTCTCCACCTACAGATTCATGCTCAGAATATGATCCTAACAGTGATTCTGAGCTAGAGGGAGACTGATACATCTCCAACGTATCTATAATTTTTGATTGCTACATGCTATATTATCTTCTGTTTTGGATGTTTATGGGCTTTATTATACACTTTTATATCATTTTTGGGACTAACCTATTAACCCAGAGCCCAGTGCCAGTTTCTGTTTTTACCTTGTTTTAGAATATCGAAAAGGAAAACCAAACGGAGTCCAATTGACCTGAAACTTCACAGAACTTATTTTTGGATCAGAATCAACCAGGGAGACTTGGAGTCTACGTCAAGGAAGCTTCGAGGATGCCACGAGGTAGGGGGGCGCGCCTACCCCCCTAGGGCGTGCCCTCCACCCTCGTGGGCCCCTCGTGGCCCCCCTGACGTACTTCTTCCGCCTATATATCTCCATATACCCTAAAACTTCCAAAGAACACAATAGATCGGGAGTTCCACCGCCAGAAGTCTCCGTAGCCACCGAAAACCAATCTAGACCCGTTCCGGCACCCTACCGGAGTGGGCAACCCCTCTCCGGTGACCATCTTCATCATCCCGGTGCTCTCCATGATGAGGAGGGAGTAGTTCTCCCTCGGGGCTGAGGGTATGTACCAGTAGCTATGTGTTTGATCTCTCTCTCTTGTGTTCTTGATTTGGCACGATCTTGATGTATCGCGAGCTTTGCTATTATAGTTGGATCTTATGTTTCTCCCCCCTCTACTCTCTTGTAATGGATTGAGTTTCCCCTTTGAAGTTATCTTATCAGATTGAGTCTTTAAAGATTTGAGAACACTTGATGTATGTCTTGCCGTGCGTATCTGTGGTGACAATGGGATATCACGTGATTCACTTGATGTATGTTTTGGTGACCAACTTGCGGGTTCCGCCCATGAACCTATGCATAGGGGTTGACACACGTTTTCATCGTGATTCTCCGGTAGAAACTTTGGGGCACTCTTTGAGGTTCTATGTGTTGGTTGAATAGATGAATCTGAGATTGTGTGACACATATCGTATAATCATACCCACGGATACTTGAGGTGACATTGGAGTATCTAGGTGACATTATGGTTTTGGTTGATTTGTGTCTTAAGGTGTTATTCTAGTACGAACTCTAGGGCTGTTTGTGACACTTATAGGAATAGCCCAACGGATTGATTGGAAAGAATAACTTTGAGGTGGTTTCGTACCCTACCATAATCTCTTCGTTTGTTCTCCGCTATTAGTGACTTTGGAGTGACTCTTTGTTGCATGTTGAGGGATAGTTATGTGATCCAATTATGCTATTATTGTTGAGGGAACTTGCACTAGCGAAAGTATGAACCCTAGGCCTTATTTAAACGCATTGCAATACCGTTTACGCTCACTTTTATCATTAGTTACCTTTCTTTTTTTTATAATTTCATATTACAAATACCTTTATCTACTATCCATATACCACTTGTATCACTATCTCTTCGCCGAACTAGTGCACCTATACAATTTACCATTGTATTGGGTGTGTTGGGGACACAAGAGACTCTTTGTTATTTGGTTGCAGGGTTGCTTGAGAGAGACCATCTTCCTCCTACGCCTCCTACGGATTGATAAACCTTAGGTCATTCACTTGAGGGAAATTTTCTACCATCCTACAAACCTCTGCACTTGGAGGCCCAACAACGTCTACAAGAAGAAGGTTGTGTAGTAGACATCAAGCTCTTTTCTGGCGCCGTTGCCAGGGAGGTTAGCGCTTGAAGGTATATCTTTAGCCTGCAATCAAGTCTTTTAGTTTCTTGTTTTAGCACTAGTTTAGTTTATAAAAGAAAACTATAAAAAAATGGAATTGAGTTTGTCTCATACGCTTCACCTTTTTAATATCTTTCGTAAGTATGATGGAAAGGAAAATTGTGCTCAAGTGCTAGAAGAAGAAATCAATAAAATGTTTGGCACTAAGTATGTGAATGATGAGCATGATTGCAATGTTGTTAGTATGAATTCCTTGAATATCCATGATGCTAATGATATGCAAAGCCACAAGCTTGGGGAAGCTATGTTTGATGAAGATGATATTTTTTGTCCTCCAAGTTTTGATGAACAAATTTATTATGATGAAAGCATGCCTCCTATCTATGATGATTATTGTGATGACATGTATGCTTTAAAGAATAATGATAACCATGAAACTTGTCATCTTGATCTTAATTTTCAATCGCATGATAGTTATTTTGTTGACTTTGCTCCCACTATTATTCATGAGAAGAATTTTGCTTGTGTGGACAGTAGTAAATTTTCTATGCTTGTAGATCATGAAAATAATGCTTTAGGTGCTGGTTATATTGTTGAATTCATTAATGATGCTACTGAAAATTATTATGAGGGAAGAATATATGCTTGTAGGAATTGCAATAATATCAAGTTTCCTCTCTATGTGCTTAAAATTTTGAAGTTATGCTTGTTTTACCTTCCTATGCAAGTTGATCCTTGTTCCCACAAGTTGTTTGCTCACAAAATCCCTATGCATAGGAAGTATTTTAGACTTAAATGTGCTAGTCATATTCTTCATGATGCTCTCTTTATGTTACAATTCTTATCTTTTATGTGAGCATCATTGAAATCATCATGCCTAGCTAGGGGCATTAAACGATAGCGCTTGTTGGGAGGCAACCCAACTTTATTTTTGTTCCTTGCTTTTTGCTCCTGTTTAGTAATAAATAATTCATCTAGCCTCTGTTTATATGTGGTTTTATGCTTTTAATTAGAGTTTGTGCCAAGTAGAACCTTTGGGAAGACTTGGGGAAAGTCTTGTTGATCATGCTGTAAAAAAACAGAAACTTTAGCGCTCACGAGAATTGCTGCCATTTTTATTTGGAGAGTGATATTTAGTTAATTCTTTTTTCATATGATTAATAGATAAATTCCTCAGGTCCAGAAATTTATTTTAGAATTTTATGAGTTCCATAAGTATACGTTTGATCCAGATTACTACAGACTGTTCTGTTTTTGACAGATTCTGTTTTTCATGTGTTGTTTACTTATTTTGATGAATCTATGGCTAGTAAAATAGTTTACAAACCATAGAGAAGTTGGGATACAGTAGGTTTAACACCAATATAAATAAATAATGAGTACATTACAGTACCTTGAAGTGGTGATTTATTTTCTTATACTAACGGAGCTTATGAGTTTTCTGTTAAGTTTTGTGTTGTGAAGTTTTCAAGTTTTGGGTAAGGATTCGATGGACTATTGAATAAGGAGTGGCAAGAGACTAAGCTTGGGGATGCCCAAAGAACCCCAAGGTAATATTCAAGGATAGCCAAGAGCCTAAGCTTGGGGATGCCCCGGAAGGCATCCCCTCTTTCGTCTTCATTCATCGGTAACTTCACTTGGAGCTATATTTTTATTTACCACATGATATGTGTTTTGCTTGGAGTGTCAATTTATTTTGTTAGGATTTGCTTGATTTATTTATGACAATGTTTTGCATCTTTTATTTCAATAAAAGTGGCATTGATAGCCTTTACTATGCCTATTTTAGAAGTCCACATGTTGCTGTTTGAAAACAGAAAGTTTACCGCTGTTGCAATAATTCCCTAGAAAAGTTAGAATGTGATAAAATGTTGAAACCTTTTGCATATTAAGCTCTGATAAATTTACTACAGTGGGGATTTTCTTTCATAATTTTTGGAGCTAGGAAAGTATGGATGTTGCTGCATTCTTTACAGACTGTCCTGTTTAGGCAGATTGCTGTTATGTTTGGATTGTTTGCATATGTTTGCTTCTTTGATGATTCTATTTGAGGATAGGACTATTAAATATGCAGAGGAATTTAGTACGAAATGTTGAATAATAATTTTAGTTATTTGCTACAGTAGAGTATGATAAGGTTTTGGCAATGGTTTATACTAACTTATCTCATGAGTCCTTGTTGAGTTTTGTGTGGATGAAGCTTTTGAGATTTAGAGAGACCTTGATATGAGAGGAATTAAGGAGACACAAAAGCTCAAGCTTGGGGATGCCCAAGGCACCCCAAGATAATACTTCAAGAAGTCTCAAGCATCTAAGCTTGGGGATGTCCCGGTGGGCATCCCACCTTTCTTCTTCAACAATTATCGGTTAGTTTCGGTTGATCCTAAGTTTTTGCTTCTTCACATGATGTTTGCCATTCTTAGAATGTCATTTTATTTTGCTTTTCTTGATGTTTGAATAAAATACCAAGATCTAAAATTATTAAATGTTAGAGACTCTTCACATAGTTGCGTAATTATTTGACTACTCATTGATCTTCACTTATATTTTTCGCAGTAGTTTGTCATTTGCTCTAGTACTTCACTTATATCCTTTTAGAGCACGGTGGTGGTTTTATTTTATAGAAATAGATGAACTCTCATGCTTCACTTATATTATTTTGATAGTCCTTAGCAGCATGTTAGTTTGCTTAAATAGTCCTAATATGCTAGGTATTCAAGATCAGTAAAAACTTTCTTATGAGTGTGTTGAATACTAAGAGAAGTTTGATGCTTGATGATTGTTTTGAGATATGGAGGTAATAATGTCAAAGTCGTGCTAGTTGAGTAGTTGTGAAATTGAGAAATACTTGTGTTGAAGTTTGCAAGTCCTGTAGCATGCACGTATGGTAAACGTTATGTAACAAATTTGAAACATGAGGTGTTATTTGATTGTCTTCCTTATGAGTGGCGGTCGGGGATGAGCGATGGTCTTTTCCTACCAATCTATCCCCCTAGGAGCATGCGCGTAGTACCGAGGTTTTTGATGACTTGTACATTTTTTCAATAAGTATGTGAGTTCTTTATGACTAATTTTGAGTCCATGTATTATACGCACTCTCACCCTTCCATCCTTGCTAGCCTCTTCGGTACCATGCATTGCCCTTTCTCACATTGAGAGTTGGCACAAACTTCGCCGGTGCATCCAAACCCCGTGATATGATACGCTCTATCACACATAAACCTCCTTATCTCTTCCTCAAAACAGCCACCATACCTACCTATTATGGCATTTCCATAGCCATTCCGAGATATATTGCCATGCAACTTTCCACCATTCCGTTTATCATGACACATTCATCATTGTCATATTGCTTAGCATGATCATGTAGTTGACATAGTATTTGTGGAAAAGCCACCGTTCATAATTCTTTCATACATGTCACTCTTGGTTCATTGCATAACCCGGTACACTGCCAGAGGCATTCATATAGAGTCATCTTTGTTCTAGTATCGACTTGTAATCATTGAGTTGTAAATAAATAGAAGTGTGATGATCATCATTTTCTAGAGCATTGTCCCAAGTGAGGGATAAAAAAAAGGAGAGAAAGGCCATAAAAAGAGAAGGCCCCCAAAAAAATAGAGAAAGGCCATAAAAAGGGGAGAAGGCCCAAAAAAATGAAAATGAGAGAGAAAGAGAGAAGGGACAATGCTACTATCCTTTTACCACACTTGTGCTTCAAAGTAGCACCATAATCTTCATGATAGAGAGTCTCTTGTTTTGTCACTTTCACATACTAGTGGGAATTTTTCATTATAGAAATTGGCTTGTATATTCCAACAATGGGCCTCCTCAAGTGCCCTAGGTCGTCGTGAGCAAGCAAGTTGGATGCACACCCACTTAGTTTCTTTTGTTGAGCGTTCATACATTTATAGCTCTAGTGCATCCGTTCCATGGCAATCCCTACTCCTTACATTAACATCAATCGATGGGCATCTCCATAGCTCATTGATTTGCCTTGTTGATGTGAGACCTTCTCCTTTTTGTCTTCTTCACATAACCCCCTCATTATTCTATTCCACCCATAGTGCTATATCCATGGCTCGCGCTCATGTATTGCATGCAAGTTTATAGGTTTGAGATTACTAAAGTATGAAACAATTGCTTGGCTTGTCATCGGGGTTGTGCATGATGAGAGCATTCTTGTCTGACGAAAATAGAGCATGACTAAACTATATGATTTTGTAGGGATGAACTTTCTTTGGCCATGTTATTTTGAGAAGACATGATTGATTAGTTAGTATGCTTGAAGTATTATTATTTTTATGTCAATATGAACTTTTGTCTTGAATCTTTCGGATCTGAATATTCATGCCACAATTAAGAAGAATTACATTGAAATTATGCCAAGTAGCACTCCGCATCAAAAATTCTGTTTTTATCATTTACCTACTCGAGGACGAGCAGGAATTAAGCTTGGGGATGCTGATACGTCTCCAACGTATCTATAATTTTTGATTGCTCCATGATATATTATCTTCTATTTTGGATGTTTATGGGCTTTATTATACACTTTTATATCATTTTTGGGACTAACCTATTAACCCAGAGCCCAGTGCCACTTTCTGTTTTTACCTTGTTTTAGAATATCGCAGAAAAGGAAAACCAAACGGAGTCCAATTGACCTGAAACTTCACGGAACTTATTTTTGGATCAGAAGCAACCAGGGAGACTTGGAGTCTACGTCAAGGAAGCTTCGAGGAGGCCACGAGGTAGGGGGGCGCGCCTACCCCCCTAGGGTGCGCCCTCCACCCTCGTGGGCCCCTCGTGGCCCCCCTGACGTACTTCTTCCACCTATATATCTCCATATACCCTAAAACTTCCGAAGAACACAATAGATCGGGAGTTCCGCCGCCAGAAGCCTCCGTAGCCACCGAAAACCAATCTAGACTCGTTCCGGCACCCTGCTGGAGGGGGCAACCCCTCTCCGGTGACCATCTTCATCATCCCGGTGCTCTCCATGACGAGGAGGGAGTAGTTCTCCCTCGAGGCTGAGGGTACGTACCAGTAGTTATGTGTTTGATCTCTCTCTCTCTCTCTCTCTCTCTCGTCTTCTTGATTTGGCACGATCTTGATGTATCGCGAGCTTTGCTATTATAGTTGGATCTTATGTTTCTCCGCCCCCTCTACTCTCTTGTAATGGATTGAGTTTCCCCTTTGAAGTTATCTTATCGGATTGAGTCTTTAAATATTTGAGAACACTTGATGTATGTCTTGCCGTGCGTATCTGTGGTGACAATGGGATATCACGTGATTCACTTGATGTATGTTTTGGTGACCAACTTGCGGGTTCCGCCCATGAACCTATGCATAGGGGTTGGAACACGTTTTCGTCGTGATTCTCGGGTAGAAACTTTGGGGCACTCTTTGAGGTTCTATGTGTTGGTTGAATAGATGAATCTGAGATTGTGTGACGCATATCGTATAATCATACCCACGGATACTTGAGGTGACATTGGAGTATCTAGGTGACATTAGGGTTTTGGTTGATTTGTGTCTTAAGGTGTTATTCTAGTACGAACTCTAGGGCTGTTTGTGACACTTATAGGAATAGCCCAACGGATTGATTGGAAAGAATAACTTTGAGGTGGTTTCGTACCCTACCATAATCTCTTCGTTTGTTCTCCGCTATTAGTGACTTTGGAGTGACTCTTTGTTGAATGTTGAGGGATAGTTATGTGATCCAATTATGCTATTATTGTTGAGGGAACTTGCACTAGCGAAAGTATGAACCCTAGGCCTTATTTAAACGCATTGCAATACCGTTTACGCTCACTTTTATCATTAGTTACCTTGCTTTTTTTTATAATTTCATATTACAAATACCTTTATCTACTATCCATATACCACTTGTATCACTATCTCTTCGCCGAACTAGTGCACCTATACAATTTACCATTGTATCGGGTGTGTTGGGGACACAAGAGACTCTTTGTTATTTGGTTGCATGGTTGCTTGAGAGAGACCTTCTTCATCCTACGCCTCCTATGGATTGATAACCCTTAGGTCATCCACTTGAGGGAAATTTGCTACTGTCCTACAAACCTCTGCACTTGGAGGCCCAACAACGTCTACAAGAAGAAGGTTGTGTAGTAGACATCAGAGACCTAAGTCAATGTAGCTCCCTAGTGGAGGAGTCAGAGGAAGATGCCCTATCTTATTCACCTATCAAGGTACTTGCTCTAACTTTCCAAGGTTACATTGCTCGCACATATCTTGCAACTCATGCTTTGCATTGCTTCTACTTTATTGAACTGCCATTTGCTTAGTTTACACATCGTGTATGTGAATACGCCCTGCCTATCCATTTTCAGTACATATTCCATCTGTCATCATACCATATTTATCCATTCAAATGCTGCTCTTATGGATCAGACGTTCAAAAGGAAGAGGGCGATTGCTGATCATGGAGGAGCACAAGCAAAGTATTTGGAAAAGGTAGTGGCACCTGATAAATCAAATAGCCCATTAGGTGTAGTTTCAATATCACCTGACCCACAAAATACCCCAACTCTAGCAGACTCTAGCCCTACTACACTGGTCATTTCTAATGCCCCAACTCAGCAGACCCCAACTACAGCAAACAGTATGATTATGCCAGTTGACATAGCACCAGCTGTACGACACAAAACCCCCATTTCAGCAAAGAGTACACCAAATCTAGTTGCCAAATCCCTTTTCGAACCAGAGAGAGCCCCAATTGCAGCAAATAGGACCCCTGTTCCATTTCTTCCTAGTTTAGAAGACAAGCTTATTTCATTGTCAGGAACTTTGTGCGCATCTTTCCTTCATGGAAAGATTATACTGCAGACACAAAACAATTTCTAGTCTTCCTCCGCAACTTACGCATAAGTAATGTACTAATGTTATTCATGGTCATTACTGCATATGTTTCTGCTGACAGAAGACACAAGATTTCATTCTTTTAAATAGGCAAGAGCAAACTGGATTGTGATGACGAGCAAGGGTTGGTTGCGCTTTTCAAGCACTCGTTGATGAAGTATCGTTCCTACCTAAGGCAAGCGCACTTCGATGGCAAGCCTCTGAATGAAATTTCTGTAAAGTCTCCGGTGCTACATTTATCCGACGGTGACTGGAATAATCTTGTTACACATTGGTCTCGGCTGCAGCGTAAGGTACTGTCTATGATATCACATCACAATTTGAACTACATTTCTGCATTTGCCTTAATGTCTCACTTGTATGAAAACTGTTAGTAGAAGAACATTCGTTCTCAAGGGACCACAGAATCTCGCAACTATACTTCACACTGCATTGCTCTTGTGAGTACCTCTTGCCCTGTATGACCATACTTACTTTCATAGCTATTTGATTATGTAGCATCACTGCACATGTTAGCCTCGTAATCGTCCATTTGGTGGACATTATAAGATCCGTATGGACTCTTACATAAATTTAGAATCAACCCAATGCTTTTGAAGAGGTTTAGCTCTGTAGTCCTCTTGTAAGGACTGAACGTGGTCTATCACTGTACTTACATTAACAGCTACTCCCTCCGTCCCATAATATAAGAACATTTTGTACAGTACACCAGTGTTCAAAACACTCTTGTATTATGGGAAGAGGGATTGGTTCATTTTGTAGCATTCTGCATCTTCTCTCCCTCGCCCACCATTTACTAAAAAAGATCAGATGTATATTTAGTCTTACCAAGAAGTAGAATACACAGACAATGCCAGTGCAGAAGTGTAGCCCATTGCTCTTGTTAGTACATTTTGTCCTATAACACTTGTACTTCCAGGGATTGGTAGTTGATTATGTAGCATCAACCTGCATCTTATCTTCATTATCCTCTATCCCTTCCAGTATTATCATATCTATAATTACTCTCTACAAAATGTAGAGTACATGCAATGCTTATGAAGAAGATTCTGTGCTGAAATTCTTGAGTTATCCTTCCCTTGACATGGAGAAGGGCATTATAAAGCCGGTGTTAACTGTTAATGTAAGTTAGAGTCCTTCTAAAGCCTTTATCCTCAACTGCTATTTAATTGGCTCATGCTCCCTATCGTTTACTGCTGTTTAGTTTACTGTTTCTACCAAAATGCATGTTCGTAAGAACCGTAAGTTCTAAGTTTTACTTGTAAAACCAAATTCCTTATTCATACCATGCACATTACTTAATACTCCCTATATGTATGCTTGTTTTTGTGGATCTATAATCCAGTGTGTGGTGAAGCAGCCCACGTTTGCACCTTGTCATCTCCTGTTTTATCTTACTGATGTGGCTGATGATATGAACAACATGCCATGCACATTATCCAAAATAGATACAATGATTTTCTTTGCCCTTCATCTATGCTTGTTATGTTGACATGGTAATCCAGTAGTGTGGTGAAGCTCCCCACATTATGAACAATGCCAAATTATGCTATTGATATTTTGAACTTACTCTTTATTTTCTAATTTGAAATTGAATAGAATTGACAGAACAGTTATCATCTTTGTTTATACACGTGCAAAACCTTTCATCTCTCTGCTTTGTTTCAGGGTGATATGTCTGATGGCATGCACAAGTCTGTTGAAGGCTGTGAGACAAACCCAACATATATTGCAGCAAAGAAGACAAAACATCTTGAAGATAGCAAGACAACCCCAAAGTCTTGTCTTGATGCAGTGTTCAAGTTACTTGAGAGTAATAGTCAGACAAGCTCACAGAATTCGTTGTCTGAATTAGTTCGACTTCTTCAGTCCCAAGTTCTAGTAGAAAGGCATTTTGCAACTCAACTTTGACTTGAAGTCCTATCTCTAAGAAAGATTGCGGAGAACACCAATGAGAACCTCATCGCTAAACAGCTACACCTGGAAGCTATGACCGACATGCTAGGCCGGTCTCACAGCCTTGCTCAGCAGCTTGCGCAGCAGTTCCCCCGCAAGGCTAACCTTTCTTGAACTGTCTTGGAAGTGGTCTCGGTTCAGTATTATTTTGTTACGCTGCAATGGTGCCCAGTTTTTGTAATCTGCTTCTTCGTTGCGCTTTATGATCACTGGTGGCGACCTTCGATGCCCAGTGGATGTAATATACCTTAAATCCTTTATTGTATAGTGTAGGTTTATTCTTAGTTACTATGCCGTAATTTCTTTATTGTATAGAGTAGGTTTGTTCTTAATTCCTACTAGTTACTACCATCATTCGCTATCTGAAAAAATCAGATGTAGTCGACCGGCCAGGTTTTTAGCGGGTCACAATTGGGCTGGCCTGCGTCTTTCTTGAGCCCGAATGATTGGGGCCTTCACACATTGCGCCAGGCCCAAACTTACACCGGCCTATATTTTAGTTGGGCCTTTGGTCGACCCATCGCTTAGTTTGGCCCAGGTAGCATTGGGCCATTAACAGGCTCAATATTGTACTGGCCTGTTACGGCCAAGATGAAACCATGGGCCTTTAGCAGGCCAAAATACATGTTGGGCCTCAATTTTCACTAGTCATCAATGGGCCTTCAGCAGGCCGAAATATAGACCGGGCCGTTTTGGGCCCAGTTAGCTCACGGGCCGTTACCAGGCCGAAACATATCTTGGGCCTTAGTTGGCCCACTGATACCATGGGCCTTTAAAGAGGCCGAAAGCTTAGCACAGGCATCAACGGGCCGAATTACGCGACATTCCTTTAACAGGCCCAAAGTCATGTTGGGCTTAACTGTTGCCACCTTTAGCACGGGCCGTTAGTGGGCCCGATGTCCCGTCGGACCATATATGGCCCATGGGCAGCACGGGCCATTCCCAGGCCGAAAGTCACACCGGGCTGAAATGGGCCCATGTCTACATCAGGCCTCTAACAGGTCAAAAGTCACTGGGCTGTAGTTGGGCCCAAATATTCGGCGAAGAATTAACGGGCCAGATCTGGCTTCGGGCCGCAAATGGGCCCAAATATTGGGCGAACAATTAACGGGCCAGATCTGGCTTCGGCCATAAATGGGACCAAATATTGGGCGAACAATTAACGGGCCATATCTGGCTTCGGGCCATAAATGGGCATTTAAGCAGGTCGTTATTGGGCTGGCCCACTAGTACTTGATTAAGTTCTATGGGCCTTTGACTGGGCCGGCCTTTTTAACCTATATGGGCCTATGTTGGGCCCAGCCACGTGTTGATGTATCATAGGCATGTCTCCTCCAATGGACGGGCGACATCTGGCCCACTGACGAGCTGATAGGTGTTCCCTTGGGCCAATCAGAATTTTACATGTGGAAATTTCCAATTGGTCAGGGTTGTTAACGGGTTATCGGATCCAAAATCTGACCTGATAGCTTAATGGCGTTCCATTACGGTGGATGCCATGTGTCGGTCACCCTTGACGAAAGCACTTCTGTGACGCGTGATTTATCGTCATGGAAGTGGACACTTCCGTGATGATAATTTTGGTAATGTCATGGAACACTTCTACGACAACACAGGTATGACTATCTTGATTCTGTCATAAAATCGTCATTGATGTACATGCATGACAAAAAACGTGACCTGCTGTGACAAACACGTATCATCATGGAAGTGTATTTTTTTGTAGTGTAAGCTTGGGGATGCCCCGGAAGGCATCCCCTCTTTCTTCAACAAGTATCGGTATGTTTTCAGATTCATTCCATTCATGCGATATGTGCAGATCTTGGAGCGTCTTTTGGTTTTAGTTTTCATTTTTCTTTTATGCACCATGCTGGTATGAGATAGTCCTTGGTTGATTTATAAAATGCTATATGCACTTCACTTATATCTTTTGAGTATGGCTTTATAGAATGCTTCATGTGCTTCACTTATATCATTTGAAGTTTGGATTGCCTGTTTCTCTTTACATAGAAAACCGTCATTTGTAGAATGCTCTTTTGCTTCACTTATATTTGTTAGAGCGTGGGCATATCTTTTGTAGAAAGAATTAAACTCTCTTGCTTCACTTATATCTATTTAGAGAGACGACATGAACTGGTCATTCACATGGTTAGTCATAAAATCCTACATAAAACTTGTAGATCACCGAATATGATATGTTTGATTCCTTGCAATAGTTTTGCGATATAAAGACGGTGATATTAGAGTCATGCTAGTGGGTAGTTGTGGATTGTAGAAATACTTGTGTTGAGGTTTGTGATTCCCATAGCATGCACGTATGGTGAACCGTTATGTGATGAAGTCAGAGCATGATTTATTTGTTGATTGTCTTCCTTATGAGTGGCGGTCGGGGACGAGCGATGGCCTTTTCCTACCAATCTATCCCCCTAGGAGCATGCGCGTAGTACTTTGTTTCGATAGCTAATAAACTTTTGCAATAAGGATGTGAGTTCTTTATGACTAATGTTGAGTCCATGGATTATACGCACTCTCACCCTTCCACCATTGCTAGCCTCTCTAGTACCGCGCAACTTTCGCCGGTACCATAAACTCACCATATACCTTCCTCAAAACAGCCACTATACATACCTATCATGGCATTTCCATAGCCATTCCGAGATATATTGCCATGCAACTTCCATCATCATCATATACATGAGTTGAGCATTCATTGTCATGTTGCTTTGCATGATCGTAAGATAGCTAGCATGATGTTTTCATGGCTTGTCCGTTTTTCGATGTCATTGCTACGCTAGATCATTGCACATCCCGGTACACCACCGGAGGCATTCATATAGAGTCATACCTTTGTTCTAGCATCGAGTTGTAATATTGAGTTGTACGTAAATAAAAGTGTGATGATCATCATTATTAGAGCATTGTCCCAGTGAGGAAAGGATGATGGAGACTATGATTCCCCCACAAGTCGGGATGAGACTCCGGATGAAAAAAATAAAAAAGAGAAAAGAGGAAAAAAAGAAAAAAAAGAGAAAGGCCAAAAAAGGGGATGCCCAAAAAATGAGAGAAAAAGAGAGAAGGGGCAATGTTACTATCCTTTTACCACACTTGTGCTTCAAAGTAGCACCATGTTCTTCATATAGAGAGTCTCTTGAGTTATCACTTTCGTATACTAGTGGGAATTCTCATTATAAAACTTGCCTTGTATATTCGGATGATGGGCTTCCTCAAACGCCCGAGGTCTTCATGAGCAAGCAAGTTGGATGCACACCAACTTAGTTTTCAGTCCGAGCTATCATACACTTATAGCTCTTAGTGCATCCGTTGCATGGCAATCCCTACTCATTCACATTGATATCTATTGATGGGCATCTTCATAGCCCGTTGATACGCCTAGTTGATGTGAAACTATCTTCTCCTTTTTGTCTTCTCCACACAACCTCCACCATCATATTCTATTCCACCTATAGTGCTATATCCATGGCTCACGCTCATGTATTGCGTGAAAGTTGAAAAGGTTTGAGAACATCAAAAGTATGAAACAATTGCTTGGCTTGTCATCGGGGTTGTGCATGATGTGAATATTTTGTGTGGTGAAGATGGAGCAGAGCCAGACTATATGATTTTGTAGGGATAACTTTCTTTGGCCATGTTATTTTGAAAAGACATGATTGCTTTATTAGTAGGCTTGAAGTATTGTTGTTTTTTATGTCAAATGATAGACTATTGCTTTGTATCACTCGTATCTTAATATTCTTCCATGACTAGATATGTGATCAAGATTATGCTAGGTAGCATTCCACATCAAAAATTAACTTTTTTATCATTTACCTACTCGAGGACGAGCAGGAATTAAGCTTGGGGATGCTGATACGTCTCCGTCGTATCTATAATTTTTGATTGTTCCATGCCAATATTCTACAACTTTCATATACTTTTGGCAACTTTTTATACTATTTTTTGGGACTAACATATTGATCCAGTGCCCAATGCCAGTTCCTGTTTGTTGCATGTTTTTTGTTTCGCAGAAAATCCATATCAAACGGAGTCCAAATGGGATAAAACCGTACGGAGATTATTTTTGGAATATTCGGAGAATATGGGAAGAAAAATCCACGTGAGACGGTGCCCGAGGGAGGCACGAGGCAGGGGGCGCCCCCACCCCCCTGGGCGCCCCCCTGACCCTCATGGGCTCCATGTAAGGCGGTTAATGCCCTTCTTCGGCCGCAAGAAACCTAATTTTTAGAAAAAAAATCACGGCTAAGATTTCAGTCCAATCGGAGTTACAGATCTCCATATATATACGAAATGGTGAAAGGGCAGCCGAGGGAATGCAAAAACAGAGAGACAGATCCAATCTCGGAGGGGCTCTCGCCCCTCTCATGCCTTGGAGGCCAAGGACCAGAGGGGAAACCCTTCTCCCATCTAGGGAGGAGGTCAAGGAAGAAGGAGGGAGGCTCTCTCCCCCTCGCTTCCGGTGGCACCAGAGTGCCACCGGGGGTCAGCATCATAACCGCAATCTTCACCAACAACTTCACCGCCATCATCACCAACTCTCCCCCCCTCTATGCAGCGATGTAACCCCTCTCTTACTCGCTGTAATTTCTACTTAAACATGGTGCTCAACGCTATATATTATTTCCCAATGATGTATGGCTATCCTATGATGTTTGAGTAGATCCGTTTTGTCCTATGGGTTATTTGATGATCGTGATTGGTTTGAGTTGCATGTTTTATTATTGGTGGTGTCCTATGGTGCTCTCCATGTCGCGCAAGCATGAGGGATTCCCGCTGTAGAGTTTGCAATATGTTCATGATTTGTTTATGGTGGGTGGCGTGAGTGACAGAAGCACAGACCCAAGTAAGTAGGTTGTTTGCGTATGGGATAAAGAGGACTTGATACTTTAATGCTATGGTTGGGTTTTACCTTAATGATCTTTAGTAGTTGTGGATGCTTGCTAGAATTCCAATCATAAGTGCATATGATCCAAGTAGAGAAAGTATGTTAGCTTATGCCTCTCCCTCATATAAAATTGCAATAATGATTACCGATCTAGTTATCAATTGCCTAGGGACAAATAACTTTCTCGTAACAAAAAGCTCTTTACTAAAACTAACTTAGTTGTGTCCTTATCTAAACAACCCCTACTTTTTATTTACATGTTCTTTATTACCTTGAAAACCTATCCAACAACACCTACAAAATACTTCTAGTTTCGTACTTGTTCTAGGTAAAGCGAACGTCAAGCGTGCGTAGAGTTGTATCGGTGGTCGATAGAACTTGAAGGAATATTTGTTCTACCTTTAGCTCCTCGTTGGGTTCGACACTCTTACTTATCGAAAACTGTTGCGATCCCCTATACTTGTGGGTTATCAATGGCCCAATCCTTTTTGTAGCAAAGGATAAGCTTGGATAAACTCTTATATAAAGGAAAGCACTCCCGAGGACACATGAGAATTATCGTCAAGCTATTTTTCATCACGTTCATATGATTCACATTCGGTACTTTGATAATTTTATATGTGGGTGGACCGGTGCTTGGGTACTGTCGTTTCTTGGACAAGCATCCCACTTATGATTAACCCCTATTGCAAGCATCCACAACTACAATAGAAGTATTAAGGTAAACCTAACCATAGCATGAAACATATGGATCCAAATCAGCCCCTTAGCAATGCATAAACTAGGGTTTAAGCTTCTGTCACTCTAGCAACCCATCATCTACTTATTACTTCCCAATGCCTTCCTCTAGGCCCAAACAATGGTGAAGTGTCATGTAGTCGACGTTCACATGACACCACTAGAGGAGAGACGACATACATCTCATCAAAATATCGAACGAATACCAAATTCACATGACTACTTATAGCAAGACTTCTCCCTTGTCCTCAGGAACAAACGTAACTACTCACAAATCATATTCATGTCCATAATCAGAGGGATATTAATATGCATAATGGATCTGAACATATGATCTTCCACCAAGTAAACCAACTAGCATCAACTACAAGGAGTAATCAACACTACTAGCAACCCACAGGTACCAATCTGAGGCTTTGGGACAAAGATTGGATACAAGAGATGAACTAGGGTTTGAGATGAGATGGTGCTGGTGAAGATGTTGATGGAGATTGACCCCCTCCCGATGAGAGGATCTTTGGTGATGACGATGGTGATGATTTCCCCGTCTCGGAGGAAAGTTTCCCCGGCAGAACAGCTCCGCCGGAGCCCTAGATTGGTTCAGCCAAGGTTCCTTCTCGATATAAAAGCATGATGCAAAATGGACGTATCAACTCCCCCAAGCTTAGACCTCGCTTGTCCTCAAGCGAAAGCCAAAATCGAAAAATATGTCCACATGTTTAGAGATAGAGGTGTCGATAAAAATAAAATACAGACATGAGGGCATCATGATCATTCTTAGAACAGCAACTTATATAATTCTTGTCATATGATCTCTTATGCTAAAGTAACAATTTAATCACAATTTCAAGTATGAATCATAAACTTCATTGAAAAATAACAAACTGAAATCTCAGTCATTGGAGCAATTGCAATTTACCATAACATAGGAAAGAGTCAATATAAGAGCTTTTCAGCAAGTCCACATACTCAACTATCATATAGTCTTTCACAATTGCTAACACTCACGCAATACTTATGGGTATGGAGTTTTAATCGGACACAGAGAAAGATAGGGGCTTATAGTTTTGCCTCCCAATGCTTTACCTCAAGGGTAATGTCAACAATAATTGTTCATGAAAACTCACATCCAATTAGCCATATATACAAGGACATTTCCAACATGTTGTGCTTGACAAAAGATAAAATGTAAAAAGGAAGGGTGAAGATCACCATGACTCTTATGCAAGGTAGGAGATAAAAGTAAAAGATAGGCCCTTCGCAGACGGAAGCAGAGGTTGTCATGCGCTTTTATGGTTGGATGCACACAATCTTAATGCGAAAGAACGTCACTTTATATTGCCACTTGTGATATGGACCTTTATTATGCAGTCTGTCGCTTTTATTTCTTCCGTATCACACGATTGTATAAAGCTTATTTTCTCCCACACTAATAAGTCATACATATTTAGAGAGCAATTTTTATTGCTTGCACCGATGACAACTTACTTGGAGGATCTTACTCAATCCATAGGTAGGTATGGTGGACTCTCATGGCAAAACTGGTTTAAGGGTATTTGGAAGCACAAGTAGTACCTCTACTTGGTGCAAAGAATTGGCTAGCATGAGAGGGAAAGTCAAGCTCAACCATGTTGGATGATCCATGACAATATAATTTATCTCAGATGTAAGAAAACATAACCCGTTACATTGTCTTCCTTGTCCAACGTCAACTCTTTAGCATGTCATATTTTAATGAGTGCTCACAATCATAAAAGATGTCCAACATAGTATATTTATATGTGAAAACCTCTCTTTCTTTATTACTTCCTATTAATTGCAACGATGACCAAAACTATGTTTGTCAACTCTCAACAACTTTTATTCATCATACTCTTTATATGTGAAGTCATTACTCTCCATAAGATCCATATGATCTCTTTATTTCTTTTTATTCTTTCTCTTTTATTTTATTCCCTCAAAATCATAGCAAGATAATCAAGCCCTTAACTCAACACTAATCTTTATTATATATAGCTCACAGACTCGATTACATAGAAGGATCATAAGGCAAAACTCAAAACTAGATCATACTAAAACTTTATTCTAGAAGATCAAGATATTACCAAAAGGATCGAACTAAGAAAAACGGTAAAGATAAAAGTGATAGTGTTATGATACCGGGGCACTCCCCCAAGCTTGGAAGTTGCCAACGGGAGTGCCCATACCCATGTGTTTATATCTCTTTCTTTGGGGATGGTGATGATGGAGTTGTTGATTGAGTGTGCTTCTTTCTTAATTTGCACTTGAGGATAGAATTCTGCTCCCTTAGGTCCTCGATCTCCCGCTCAAGGCTTAATACCTTCTTGCATAGTTCTTGTTTGTTCTCCTGCAAGAGACGAAAAGGGATAAACTCGATCTTAGGTTTCTTTGCTCTATTGGGGAGGCTTGACTTCTTGAACTCCACATGCATGTCCCAGGTCGAGGTAATGGGACTTCATCTTCATCTGAGCTTGTCTCCTCCTTTCCCCTAGGCTCATAGTCTTCTTCTTCCTCCGTGGTCCAACACAATGCTCCAAGTCCTGGTAGACCTTATGATCTGTAAGGTAATCAGCCACATAGCTTTCTCCCTCCGAATCTTGGGATGACATATTTCTCTAATCTGCAGCAGAAATAGCTCGAAACAAAAACAGAGGATATTTGCGTGATACAGTGGTCAAAACCTTTGGGAGATCATATAGTGAATTTTTACCTACCAAAAGAAGTATCATGGAAGAAAACAGAGTCCGGAGAGCACAGAGGTGCCCACGAGGCAGGGGGGTTGCGCCCAGGGGGGTAGGGCGCGCCCTCCACCCTCGTGGACGCCTCGTGTCCTTTCCATACTACTTCTTATTTTCCTATTTTCTTTAATTTCCAAAACAGAGAAAAATTGCCATTAGAACTATTTTGGAGTCGGTTTACTTACAGTACCATGTACCTATTCCTTTTCGGTGTCCGAAACATTCTAGAAAGTGTCCCTTATGTATTCCTCCGGGGTTACGGTTTCAATAACATTAGTTTCAACATTTATGGGATTAGCTGAGGTATAATGTTTGATTCTTTGACCGTTCACCACCCTCGGATTTGTCCTACGAAGTTGTTGATTTTTATGGCACCAGAACGATAGACCTCCTCGATGATGTAAGGACCTTCCCATTTAGAGAGGAGTTTGCCTGCAAAAAATCTTAGACGAGAGTTGTATAACAATACATAATCACCTACATTAAACTCGCGTTTTTGTATCCTTTTGTCATGTCATCTTTTAACTTTTTCTTTAAACAGTTTGGCATTCTCATAGGCCTGGGTTCTCCATTCATTAAGTGAGCTAATGTCAAAAAGCCTCTTCTCACCGGCAAGTTTGAAATCATAATTGATCTCTTTAATGGCCCAATATGCCTTATGTTCTAATTCGAGAGGTAAGTGACAAGCTTTACCATAAACCATTTTATATGGAGACATACCCATAGGATTTTTATATGCAGTTCTATAAGCCCATAATGCATCATCAAGTTTCTTAGACCAATTCTTTCTAGATCTATTAATAGTCTTTTGCAAAATTAATTTCAGCTCTCTATTACTCAATTCTACTTGACCACTAGACTGTGGGTGATACGGAGATGCAATTCTATGATTAACATCATACTTAGCAAGCATTTTACGAAAGGCACCATGAATAAAATGTGAACCACCATCAGTCATTAAGTATCTAGGGACTCCAAACCTCAGAAAAATAACTTCTTTAAGCATCTTAATAGAGGTGTTATGATCAACACTACTAGTTGGAATAGCTTCTACCCACTTAGTAATGTAATCAACAACAACTAAAATATGTGTATACCCATTAGAGGAAGGAAAAGGTCCCATATAATCAAAGCCCCAAACATCAAATGGTTCAATAACAAGTGAATAATTCATAGGCATTTCTTGACGTCTACTAATTTTACCAATTCTTTGATATTCATCACAAGACAAGACAAACTTATAGGCCTCCTTGAAGAGAGTTGGCCAATAAAAACCGCATTGCAATACCTTATGTGCAGTTCTTTCTCCAGCATGGTGTCCTCCATAAGCCTCAGAGTGAGACTTGCGTAGGATCTGTTCCTGTTCATGCTCAGGTACACAACGTCTAATAACACCATCTACTCCTTCTTTATAAAGATGTGGGTCATCCCAGAAGTAATGTCTTAAATCATAGAAGAACTTTTTCTTTTACTGGTATGTGAAACTAGGTGGTATAAACTTAGCAACAATATAATTAGCATAATCAGCATACCATGGAGCAATACGAGAAGCATTTATCACAACTAATTGTTCATCAGGAAAGCTATCATCAATAGGTAGTGGGTCATCAAGAACATTCTCTAACCTAGACAAGTTGTCTTCAACGGGGTTCTTAGCTCCCTTTATATCAATAATATGCAAATCAAATTCTTGTAGCAAGAGAACCCATCTAATAAGTCTAGGTTTAGCATCTTTCTTTTCCATAAGATATTTAATAGCAGCATGATCAGTGTGAACACTCACTTTAGAATCAACAGTATAAGGTATGAACTTATCATAAGCAAACACAACTGCTAAAAATTCTTTTTCAGTAGTAGCATAATTTCTTTGAGCACTGTCTAGAGTTTTACTAGCATATTGAATAACATTTAATTTCTTATCAACTCTTTGTCCTAGAACAGCCCCTACAACATAATCACTAGCATCACGCATGATTTCAAATGGTAAATTCGAATCAGGAGGCTGAATAATAGGTGTAGAAATCAAAGCTTTCTTAAGTATTTCAAATGCTTCTACACAGTCATAATAAAAACAAAAGGAATATCTTTTTGTAAGAGATTAGTCAGAGGCCTAGAAATTTTAGAAAAGTCCTTAATGAACCTCCTATAAAAACCGGCATGACCAAGGAAACTTCTTATACCTTTAATGTCCTTAGGACATCACATCTTTTCAATAGCATCTACTTTAACTTTATCAACTTCAATACCTATTTCAGAAATATTATGCCCCAAGACAATACCTTCATTAACCGTAAAGTGGCACTTCTCCCAATTCAAGACAAGATTAGTTTCTTCACATCTCTGTAAAACTCGATCAAGGTTGCTTAAGCAATCATCAAAAGTTCCGTAAATGGAGAAATCATCCATGAAAACCTCAACAATCTTTTCACAAAAGTCAGAGAATATAGCAGACATGCATCTTTGAAAAGTAGCCGGTGCATTGCATAAACCAAAAGGCATACATCTATAAGCAAAGGTACCGAAAGGGCAAGTAAAAGTTGTCTTTTCTTGATCCTCTTTTGACACAGGTATCTGAGAGAAACCAGAATAACCATCTAGAAAGCAAAAATGTGTAAGTTTGGATAATCTTTCTAGCATTTTATCAATAAAAGGTAAAGGGTAATGATCCTTTTTAGTAGCTTTATTTAATTTGTGGAAATCAATTACCATTCTATAACCTGTAACAATTCTTTGTGGGATCAATTCATCTTTATCATTAGGAACAATAGTAATACCTCCCTTCTTGGGGACACAATGGACACGGCTTACCCACTGACTATCAACAATGGGATAAATTATACCTGCTTCCAGAAGATTTAGTATTTCTTTTCTTACCACTTCTTTCATCTTAGGATTTAGCCGTCGTTGGTGATCAACAACCAGTTTCGCGTCTTTCTCCAATTTTATTTTGTGCTGGCATAGAGTGGGACTAATGCCCTTAAGATCATCAAGAGTATATCCAATAGCAGCACGGTGCTTCTTCAGAGTTTTCAACAATTTATTTTCTTCATGCTCTGGAAGGTTAGCACTAATAATAACAGGATATATCTCTTTCTCATCAAGATACACATATTTAAGAGTATCAGGTAAAGGTTTAAGCTGAAACACGGGATCACCATTGGGTGGAGGAGGATCCCCTAGGATTTCAACAGGCAAGTTGTGTTTCAAAATAAGTCCCTGTTTAAAGAATACTTCATCTATTTCCCTTCTTTCATTCATAAACATACCATTTTCATGGTCTAGCAAATATTGTTCTAAAGGATCATCAGGAGGCACGACAATAGAAGCAAGACCAATAATTTCATCTTTACTAGGCAATTCTTTATCATGGGGCTGTCTATGAAATTTAGCAAAATTAAATTCATGAGACATATCCCCTAAACCAACAGATACAATATCCTTATTGCAGTCTATCTTAGCATTAACAGTATTCAAGAAGGGCCTACCAAATATAATGGGACAAAAGTTATCTTGTGGGGAACCAAGAACAAGAAACTCGGCAGGATATTTAACTTTCCCACACAAGAATTCAACATCTCTAACAATCCCAACTGGGGAAATAGTGTCTCTATTGTCAAGCTTAGTTGTAACATCAATTTCCTCTATCTCAGCAGGTGCAATATCATGCATAATTTCTTTATATAAGGAATGAGGTATTGCACTTGCACTAGCACCCATATCACATAAGCCATGATAGCAATGATCTCCTATTTTAACAAAAATAACATGCATGCCTACAACAGGTCTATGTTTATTTTTAGTATCGGGTCTAGCAATTCTAGCAGCTTCATCATAGAATAACATGCCCATCAATATTATTGGCCAAGAGATCTTTCACCATAGCAACACTAGGTTCAACTTTAATTTGCTTAGAGGGAGTAGGTGTTATAGTATTACTCTTACGAACTACAGTTGAAGCTTTAGCATGATCCTTTATTCTAGCAGGGAAAGGTGGTTTCTCAATAAAAGTAGTAGGAACAACATGATCATTATAAGTGATAGTATTTTCTTCAACTTTAATAGGTTCAACTACTTTTACTTCAATGGGAGGATTATATTTAAACCACTTCTCCTTAGGGAGATCAACATGAGTAGGAAAGGATTCATAGAAAGAAGCTACTATCTCAGAGTCAAGTCCATATTTAGTGCTAAATTCACAGAAAACATCGGTATCCATGAAAGATTTAACACAATCAAACTTAGGTGTTATACCTGACTCCTTACCTTCGTCGAGGTCCCAATATTCAGAGTTGTGTTTAATTCTTTCCCATAAATCCCATTTGAATTCAATAGTCTTCATCATAAAAGAACCAGTACAAGAAGTATCGAGCATGGAGCGATTACTGAGAGAAAGCCAAGCATATTTTTTTGAATAATCATTTCTTTTGAGAGCTCATGATTGGGGCATGAATATAACATTGACTTAAGCCTCCCCCAAGCTTGAGCGATGCTTTGTCCTTCGCGAGGCCAAAAATTGTATATATAATTACGATCACGATGAACAAGATGCATAGGATAAAACTTCTGATGAAATTCCAATTTCAATCGGTTGTAGTTCCATGATCCCATATCATCATAGCCTAAACCATGTCAATGCCTCTCCCTTCAAAGATAAAGGGAAGACCTTCTTCTTGATAACATCCTCGGGCATACCTGCAAGCTTAAATAATCCACAAACTTCATCCACATAGATTAGGTGCAAATCGGGATGCAATGTTCCATCTCCTGTAAAAGGATTAGCTAGCAGTTTCTCTATCATACCCGAAGGAATTTCAAAGTAAACATTTTCAGTCGGTTCAGTAGGTTGAGGAGCAACTCTTTGCTCTACTGGTCGGGATGAAGATACCCCAAACAAGCCCCTCAAAGGATTATGTTCCATAGTAACAAGTGACAGTAAATTTCAGCAAACTATATAATTTTTTTCCTTACCAAATTCCACCTACCAAAGGCGCTTCACTCCCCGGCAACAGCGCCAGAAAAGAGTCTTGATGACCCACAAGTGTAGGGGATCTATCGTACACTACAAAAAAAAATACACTTTTGTGATGATACGTGTTTGTCACAGTAGGTCACTTTTTTGTCATGCATGTACATCCATGACAAATTTATGACAGAATCAAGATAGTCATACCTGTGCTGTCGTAGAAGTTTTCCATGACATTACCAAAATTATCATCATGGAAGTGTCCACTTCCATGACAATAAATCACGCGTCACAGAAGTGCTTTCGTCAAGGGTGACCGACACGTGGCATCCACCGTAACGGAATGCCGTTAAGCTATCGGGTCGGGTTTTGGATCCGATAACCCGTTAACAACCATGAACAATGGGGATTTTCCACGTGTAAAATCATCATTGGCTGGAGGAGACACGTGTTAACTCATCCAATGGGCGAGACACGTGGACCGACCCATAAAGTTTAAATGGGCTGGCCCAACTGAAGGCCCACAATATTTTGTAGACCATAATGGGCCGGCCCAGCTAAAGGCCCACAAGATTTTGTGGACCATAATGGGCTGGCCCAGCTAAAGGCCCACAAGATTTTGCGGGCCATAATGGGCTGGCCCAGGTAAAGGCCCATAAGATTTTTGTGTGCCGTAATGCGCCGGCCCAGGTAAAGGCCCACAAGATTCTTGCGGATCATAATGGGCCGGCCCAGCTAAAGGCCCACGAGATTTCGCCAACATTAATGGGCCGGCCCAGCTGTGGGCCCACAAGATTTTGAGTACCCTAGTAGGCCGACCCATTAACTGCCTGCCATGTTTTGGGCCAAATGCCGGCCCATATTTTATCCGGTCCATTAATGGCCTGCCATGCTCCGGGCCTAATAGTGGCCCATATGAGATCCGGCCCGTTAAAGGCCTACCACGTTCTGGGCCAAACTACAGCCCAGATCAGGTCCGGCCCTTTAAGACGCTTTGGGCTCAAATATGGCCCATATCAGATTCGACCCGTCAACTGGACACTATGCTTTTGGGCCCACTTGCTAAAGGCCAACTTAGTAATTCAGCCTGATATTAGTTTTGGCCTGTTAAGGGCCCGTTTAACATTTCGGCCCTATATTAATTTCAGCCTGTTAAAAGCCCGTCATATAGTTGGACCTAACTATGGCCCGGTTTGCATCCGGCCTGCTCGCAGCCGATATCTGATTGGGCCAAACAAGGACCAAGACAATTTTTTGGCCTGTTAAAAGCCCGTGATTTGATTCGCACAATCATGGGTCGGGGTTCATTTCGGGCTGCTGTCGGCCCGTGAGCTGATCGGCACATTTCAGGCCCAACCTACATCGTGATTGCATGACGGCCCGTTTATGTACCATAATTTTACAGTTTGGCCGGTTTACTGCAAAAACATGATATATATAGTAAAATAACTGCAGCATCGTGAATAAGAAAAAACCTAGACTATACAATAAAGAAATTACAACATATTACATCCACTGGGCATCAAAGTTCGCCACTATGATAATAAAGCACAAGAAGACAGCAGATTACATACACTGGGCATCAAAGATCGCCACCAGTGCAAATAAACACGCCGACAAAATAATATACAAAACCGACAGCACTTCAATAGAGTTCAAGAAAGGTTAGCCCTGCTGGGGAGCTGCAGGGCAAGCAACTGAGCAAGATGATGAGACTGCGCTTGTTCAACACTTGTATCTTCCTCACTCTGAAAGATAAACAAGCAGACAAATGACAGGTTTTGCACATAAAAGTACCAGTGCTGACAATTCATCACATTTCTTACTGACGAATAAAGTGACACAATTTAAATTTGCATTAACACAATATGGTATTGTTTAGGTCAAGACATGGCAGGAAATGACATTGTGAAGGAGTTGGCAGCTTCACGACACCACTGGATTACAGATCAAGAACTCATAAGTACCAATGGTTAGTGTGCTGTCAATTTATACCATTTCAGATTGGCAAACAAAGAGACAGTTTAAATAATAGTAGAATGATATGACATTGTTCATAGTTAAGACATTGCAGAATATGACATTGTGCTGTAGTGGGTAGGTTTACCACACCACTGGATTACAGATGAAGAACAGAAGCATACATGCAGTGCAAAAGAAGATCACTTGCTCTGTATAGTTTAATTTACATGGTATGAAGAAGGAACTTGGTTGTACAACTGAAAACTTAAATTGAGAAAGGATGAACTTTTGTTTATGAACTACATATAATAAACTTTAAACAAGCAATTTGATGCAAACACCAAAAATAAACAGCTGTTGCAGTCATGCCTAACCAAATATATACAACAAAGTTTGAAGGCTTGAGATGGACAAACTTACATTATTGGTGAAGACAGGCTCTATAAAGGCCTTGTCCATGCTGATGGGGGGGGGGCAATTCAAGAAGTTTACCACAGAATCTTCTTCAAAAGCATTGCCTTTATTCTACATTTTGTTAAGAGTAAATATAGATGTGATAATATATGAAAAAATGGAGAATATTTAAGATAAGATGAAGAGTGATGCTACATAACCAAGTAGCTATAAATGTAAGTGCAGAGATACAGGCAAAAGGTACAGCCAAGAGCAATGCACAGCTAAACTTCTTCAGTACCAACCTTATGGTAAGAGTAAATATAGATCTGATGTGTAGAAAATGGAGGGCAAAGGAAAATAAGCTGCAGAGTGATGGTACATGAACAAATACCTGTCATTATAAGTACACTGATAAAGGACAGCATGTACTTACAAGAGCAATGCAGAGCTAAAAAAACATTGGCATTGGATATATTCTACACTAATGTAAGCATTCATACAGATCAGATAATTTGGAGCGAACAATTGATAAGCAAGCTATCATGCATACTGCTGTCACATAATGAACCAGGTATGTATGCAAGTACAGTGATACATGACAACAGGTACTAACAAGAGCAAAGCAGCGGGCAGCATATTTGTGATATCCTGTCGTTCTTGTCAAACCGGAGTTCTTCTTCGAGCAGATTTCCTGCAAAAAAGATCCGTAAGGCACATGCGGAAAAGTAGAAGTTCAAATTGTCATGTGATTTCATAGACAGTACCTCATCCTGGGAACGAGACCAGTGCATAACAAGGTTTTTCCATTCAATGTCTTCTAAATTTAGCATAGGAGACTTCACCAGAAATTCGTTTATAGACTTGCCATCAAAGTGTGATTTCCTCAGGTAACACCAATACTGCTGCAATGCTTCCTTAAAAAGCACAAGGAAGCTTTGCTCGTCATGACTATCCAGATTGACCCTCGCCTAGTTACAACAATGTAATGTAAATCATTGATGTGTTCAATCAGCAGAAAACAGGAAAATAACAACCATGAATAATAGCACTTACATGTAAGTTGGACAGGAAGATGTGAAAATGGTGTTTGTCTTCACAATAATCTTCCCATGATGGGAATATATGCACGTAGTCCCTAACAACATTGAAAGCATTGCCTTTTAAACTAGGAATAAATGGAATGGGGTTCCAATCTACAGGAATTGGCCGTCTCTGTAGTTGGGATAGGTCTTCGGCCGGTGGACTTGCTGTACTTTTTGCTGGAGTGGGATTTTTCTGTGGTACAACTGGTGCTATGGCAAATGAAATCGGTATAACTTTTGCTGGAGTGCAGGTCCTGTGTGGTGGGGCTAGTGGTGTGGCCAGTGAAGTATGGGTACAGTATGCTGGAGTTGGTCCTACGTTTTGTGTCACTGGTTGTACAACCAATATAAGTGGGGTGATGTCTGATTTCTCCGGCACCACCACGTTTTTCAAGGACTTTGCTGGTGCTCCTTCAGGTTCGGCAATCACCCTCTTCCTTTTTGATGTCTGATGCATCCGAACAGCATTTGGGTGGGAAAACATGGTACGATGACAGATGGAATATGTATTGATAATGGATGGGCATGGCATCTCGACATATATGATGAGTAAACTAAGCAGATGGCGGTGCAACAAAGTAGAAGAAATGCAAGATAACATATGCTAGATACACGCAATCAATAAAACCTTGCCAAATTAGAACAGGCACCTGGATGGGTGAACAGGACAGGCCATCTGCCTTTCACTCCTCGAGGTTAGAATAGTCATTAGGATGATATTCTGAACAAGAATCAACAGGTGGGGAGCGTACGAGTTTCATTTCTTCCAGAATGGCACTCAATGCCTTGGTGCCAATTTTGTAAGTCATTGCAGTGTTCCACAATATTCTTCTGATGCACGGATTCTGATATTCACTGTAATTGCGTATGATATCTGAGAACCATGAAAACATAAATAGTTGTGAGATTATCTTTGTAATGCAGATGATATTCTAATATAGGGGAGCCCCTGTAAACACTTGTGTGCTATCACTGGATTCTAATGAGAGAGCTCATGTGTGTTGTAATATGGTGCGTGCATTTATATAATCTGGCACAAGTACACAAAAAAGGCTCCAAAAGTAAGGATAGCTGGCAGATGATAGGTTCATAATATACTGTATAGAGAGTTTATTGCCAAACCATGATAACAAGAGCACACAACAACTAGGCAGATCATAGTGTACATAACAGGGGTACACCATAACCAGGATATATAAATCGGGAAAGTGGAACCGGCTGGAAATTACGGTGTTGTATTGCCGCTAGTAATTGAAAGCCTATCGATCACGTACAGGCCAACTCTATCAGCTGTTAGACTACAGATGTCCCTGCTCCCCTTCCTGACAAGGAACATACTGTGCTTCCCATACAGAACACCGCACGGGCCGCCGACGGAACCACCGGCGCCACCACCTGTGTTCCTCCGCCACCCCCACCCCACCCTCGCCCCCACCCGCGTTGAGTTTTCTTCGTTCGAAGAGGCCCCACCACCGCCCCCCACAACCATCGTCCCAACCCGAGCCCCTTCGATCGCACCGACGAACTCCGGTGAGCTCTGAAAAATCGACTGACCCAATTTTGAAATTTAGTCTACTGTGATTTAACTAGTGTGGAATATAAAAGGGGAAAACCATGAGTGAGGGAGTCCTGGATTAGGGGGTGTTCGGGTAGCCGGACTATACCTTCAGCCGGACTCCAGGACTATGAAGATACAAGATCGAAGACTTCGTCCCGTGTCCGGATGGGACTTTCCTTGGCGTGGAAGGCAAGCTTGGCGATGCGGATATTCAAGATCTCCTACCATTGTAACCGACTTTGTGTAACCCTAACCCTCTCCGGTGTCTATATAAACCGGAGGATTTTAGTCCGTAGGACAACTTCATCATACAACAATCATACCATAGGCTAGCTTCTAGGGTTTAGCCTCCTTGATCTCGTGGTAGATCTACTCTTGTACTACCCATAGCATCAATATTAATCAAGCAGGACGTAGGGTTTTACCTCCATCAAGAGGGCCCGAACCTGGGTAAAACATCATGTTCCTTGCCTCCAGTTACCATTCGGCCTAGACGCATAGTTCGGGACCCCCTACCCGAGATCCGCCGGTTTTGACACCGACATTGGTGCTTTCATTGAGAGTTCCTCTGTGTCGTCGCTTTTAGGCCCGATGGCTCCTTCGATCATCAACAACGATGCAGTCCAGGGTGAGACTTTTCTCCCCGGACAGATCTTCGTCTTCGGCGGCTTCGCACTGCGGGCCAATTCGCTTGGCCACCTTGAGCAGATCGAAAGCTACGCCCCTGGCCATCAGGTCAGGTTTGGAAGCCTAAACTACATGGCTGACATCCGCGGGGACTTGATCTTTGACGGACTCGAGCCACAGCCAAGCGTGCCGCACTGTCTCGATGGGCATGATATAGCTCTGCCACCGAACAGCGCCTTGGAGGCCGCACACGCATCGGTTCCGACCATTGATTCGGAGCCTACTGCGCCGATCGAGGATCAGCGGTTGGACGCTGCCTCATGGGCTGCGATCTCAGAGGTGATCAAGCCGAACTCCAGCCCCGCACTCCGCATGGCCTGTGACTCTGAGGAGCCGGATTCCTCTCCGAACTCCGAGCCCCCGCGCCCCTGCCGATTGAATCCGATTGGGCCCCGATAATGGAGTTCACTGCCGCGGACATCTTTCAGCACTCGCCCTTCGGCGACATCCTGAATTCTCTAAAGTCTCTCTCTTTATCAGGAGAGCCCTGGCCGGATTACGGTCAGCAAGGTTGGGATACGGACGATGAGGAAATTCAAAACCCACCCACCACCCACTTCGTAGCCACTGTCGACGACTTAACCGACATGCTTGACTTCGACTCCGAAGACATCGACGGCATGGACGACGATGTAGGAGAGGAACAAGAACCAGCACCTGTAGGGCGCTGGAAGGCCACCTCGTCATATGACATATATATGGTGGACACTCCAAAGGATGGAGATGGCGATGGAACAGCAGGGGACGATACCTCTAAGAAACAGCCCAAGCGCCGGCGTCAGTGGCGCCGCTCTAAATCCCGCCAAAGCAAAAACGGTGATTCCGGCACGGGAGATAATACTACTCCGGATAGCGCCGAAGAACACCCCCTCCAGCAAGATTCGGCATAGGATGACAGAGAAGCCAACCCTCACGAGAGGGCGGCGGACCAAGAGGTTGAGGACGATAATTATACGCCTCCCTCCGAAGACGAGGCAAGCCTCGATGACGACGAGTTCGTCGTGCCAGAGGATCTCGCCGAACAAGAGCATTTTAAACGCAGGCTTATGGCCACGGCAAGCAGCCTCAAGAAAAAGCAGCAACAGCTTAGAGCTAATCAGGATTTGCTAGCTGACAGATGGACTGAAGTCCTTGCGGCTGAAGAGTATGAACTCGAACGCCCCTCCAAGAGTTACCCAAGGCGCAGGCTGCTACCCCGACTAGAGGAGGAAGCACCTACATCACCAGCGCATGACATGGCCGACCGGCCACCTCGTGGCCGCGACAGAGAGGCCTCTTGGCCCTCCACTCAAGCCATGCCCCGATGCCACGTCAAGCATACTAAGGCACGGGAAAATGCGCCCGACTTGCACGACATACTGGAGGACAAGGCAAGGCAAACAAGATCGATCTACGGATCGCGCAGGCGCCCCACGGCACGTGACGGTGATCTTCACTCCGGATGCAATAAATCCGGCCGGGCCAAACTCAACATACAAAGCTCCTTCGAGCTGCGTCATAATATAGCCCAATACAGAGGCGCCGCACACCCACTATGCTTCACAGATGAAGTAATGGATCATAAAATCCCTGAGGGCTTCAAAACCGTAAACATCGAATCGTACGATGGCACAATAGGTCGTGCGGTATGGATCGAGGATTATCTCCTTCATATCCACATGGCCCGCGGTGATGATCTACATGCCATCAAATACCTCCCACTCAAATTTAAGGGACCGGCCCGGCATTAGCTTAACAGCTTGCCAGCAGACTCAATCGGTTCTTGGGAGGACCTGGAAGCCGCATTCCTTGATAACTTCCAGGGCACTTATGTGCGACAACCGGACGCCGATGACCTAAGCCACATAATTCAGCAGCCAGAGGAATCGGCCAGGCAATTCTGGATACGGTTCCTAACAAAGAAAAACCAGATAGTCGACTGTCCGGACGCAGAGGCCTTAGCGGCCTTCAAGCATAATATCCGTGACGAGTGGCTTGCCCGACACCTGGGACAGGAAAAGCCGAAATCTATGGCAGCCCTCACGACACTCATGACCCGCTTTTGCGCGGGAGAAGACAGCTGGCTAGCTCACAGCAACAATTTAACCAAGAACCCTGGTAATTCGAATACCAAGGACAAAAGCGACAGGTCGTGTTGGAACAAACAAAAGCGTCACGTTAACAGCGACAACAACGAGGATATGGCAGTTAATGCCGGATTCCGAGGCTACAAATCCGGTCAACGGAAAAAGCCATTCAAAAGAAATACTCAGGGCCCGTCCAGTTTGGACCGAATACTCGACCGCATGTGCCAGATACATGGCACCCCCGAAAAGCCAGCCAACCACACCAACAGGGATTGTTGGGTGTTCAAGCAGGCAGGCAAGTTAAGAGCCGAAAACAAAGACAAGGGGCTGCATATCGACAACGAGGAGGAGCCCAGGCTGCCGAACAACAGTGGACAGAAGGGATTCCCCCTGCAAGTGCGGACGTTGAACATGATATACGCAACCCACATCCCCAAGAGGGAGCAGAAGCGTGCGTTACGGGACGTATATGCGATGGAGCCAGTCGCCCCAAAGTTCAACCCATGGTCCTCCTGCCCGATCACCTTTGATCGAAGGGACCACCCCACTAGCATCCGTCACGGCGGCTTCGCCGCATTGGTTCTAGACCCAATCATTGACGGATTTCATCTCACAAGAGTCCTCATGGACGGCGGCAGCAGCCTGAACCTGGTTTACCAGGATGCAGTGCGAAAAATGGGCATAGATCCCTCGAGGATCAAGCCCACCAGAACGACCTTTAAAGGCGTCATACCAGGTGTAGAAGCCAACTGTACAGGCTCATTCACACTAGAAGTGGTCTTTGGATCTTCGGATAACTTCCGAAGCGAGGAGTTAATCTTCGACATAGTCCCGTTCCGTAGTGGCTATCACGCACTGCTCGGGCGAACCGCATTCGCAAAATTCAACGCGGTACCGCACTATGCATACCTCAAGCTCAAGATGCCAGGCCCTAAAGGAGTGATCACTGTCAATGGGAACACTGAACGCTCCCTTCGAACGGAGGAGCACACGGCAGCGCTCGCAGCAGAAGTACAAAGCAGCCTCTCTAGGCAGTTCTCCAGTTCGGCCTTCAAAAAGCCGGACGCTGTCAAACGCGCCCGGAGTACCCTACAACAAGACCGCCTGGCACGTTCTGAGCTAGCGTAGCAATGCAGCCCCAACCCTAGCCCTCGCGATATAGCGAAACCAGTGCTTCGCGTACATAACTACGCTCTTGAAATACCATGGGCACAGGGGAAGGGGCACTATCACAGCACGCCCGAAATACGGCTTAAACCACACCAGGGGCTGCCGGATTCCTTTTTTTTTCCTTTTTTCTCTTACTCTCAGGACTCCATACTTTGGATGACCCGTCCGGCAATTCAACTGCCGCACAAACGATGCAAGATCCAGGAAAGCAGACAAGCCATGCCGCATTATGGAACTCCCAGGTGGTCTCTATTGCGAGCAGTATACCTGTTTTTAATACAATTCCGCGGCCCGCCCCTGGCCAGGACATGTTAAATAGTCCAATTCTTTTGCTTATCGCACTATTTGTATCGTTCTGCTTTCATAACAGCCTTTCTATAAACAATGCATAGCTTTTTGTCTATTTTTTGCATTATCCTCTTTTTATATATATGTTTATTAATAACATGTTGCATCCGTACACTGTGGTACGGTAAAAATACGCCAGGGCTTCAGTACCCATCAATATGGCGTGAGAAGTCTGTACACTGTGGTACAACAAAAATACGCCAGGGGCTTCAGTACCCATCAATATGGCGTGAGAAGTCCATACACTTTCACAAGTGCGGCACCCCGAACTTATAACACTATATGCATCGGCTCCGAATCATGATTTGGGTCAATAGTTGGGTTTTCCCGGCTCCTATGGTTTGGTGCCTTACGTTCCGCTATATCGGCTAAGGTAGCACTAGGAGAACTACTGCGATTGTGCCCCAGTTAAGCTGGGCTGAGCACCTCAATAGAGAAAGCTAAAACTGACTATCGTGATGAGGCGAGAGACCGGTCGCTGTTCGAGAGGTTTTTCGAGTCCTTAAAGACTTATGCCGCTTCGAGCGAGGAACCGGCTTTGTCCGGCCAAGGCGTGGATAGCGCCCCGAACTCGGTCTTCCGAATACTAGGGGCTCTACTGAAATTTAAAATTATAGAGTTCTATGGCTAAGTGAGAGTGTTCAAGCATTATAGTCCGATTGCCTTGTTCGTTGTGCTAAGCGCCTCCCTCGACGGACCCAATCATGGGAAAAAGAGGGCTCAGGTTTATCCCGAACACCCCAGCACTAGTGGCATGGGGGCAGAAGCCGATGACTGGCCATCTCTCAATTTTTTAATAAACAGCCGCACAGAAAATAATATTTTAAATTCAACAAGCCTTGCTTAGCGCATATGAACAAGTTTTCAGCGCACAGGATAACATGAGCAAGTTCATTCAAAAATTACATCCTTGGTACATTCATCCGCCATAAGGCGGGCACCAGCCAGAACATCCTTGTAGTAGTTCTCGGGCTTGCGATGCTCCTTCCCTGGCGGCGGCCCGTCCCTCACAAGCTTCTCACCGTCCAGCTTACCCCAGTGCACCTTTGCACTGGCAAGGGCCCTACGGGCACCTTCGATGCAGACGAAGCGCTTGATCACCTCGAGCCTTGGATAAGCCTCCACCAGCCGCCGCACCAGTGTGAAGTAGCTCCCAGGCAGGACCTCTCCAGGCCACAACCGAACTATGAAGCCCTTCAGGGCTTGTTCGGCCGCCTTGTGGAGCTCGACCAGCTGCTTCAGCAGGTCGCTCAAGGGCACAGGGTGTCCGGCCTCAGCGTACTGAGACCAGAACACCTTCTCCGCCGAGCTGCCTTCCTCGGCTCGGTAGAATGCGGCGGCATCGGATACGCTGCAGGGAAGATCTGCGAATGCCCCTGGAGAGCTCCGGATTCGGGTAAGTAACAAGTAGTTTACTTTTATATGTCTGCTTTGCATAGAGAATGCCTTACCCGCCGCTATCTTTTTCACCGCATCCAATTCCTGGAGGGCCTTCTGGGCTTCGGCCTTGGCAAATTTGGCAGTTTTAAGGGCCGCAGCAAGCTCGGACGCTCGCGTCTTCGAGTCGAGCTCCAAACTCTCATGTTTTTTCATGAGAGCCTGAATCTCTTGCTGCACCTCGCCGACCTGTGCCTCAAATTTCTCCCGCTCGGTGCGTTCCGTGTCCGCTTTCTTCTCGGCCTCGGCCAGCGCCTGCTTGAGGGTCGCCACCTCAGTTGTGGCCCCTACAATAAGCAGTGTACTCCTGTCATTTTTTGCAATTGCGTCTTCTTATAGGCATTTTTTCTATAAGGTATCTCTTACCTTCTTTCTCCTCGAGCTGCCGTTTGGCAAGGCCGAGCTCTTGCTCGGTCCGCTCGAGGCCTTGCTTCAGGGCACCCACCTCCGCAGTCAGTGCGGCGGTGGCCAGCAGCGAAGCCTGCATACGTATATTGACTCCTTTTTAGTTAGACTCCTGTGATATTTAATAGATCCTCTATTCGGCTTTTCTTTCCGAACGCCAAACAGAGCATCAGGGGCTACTGTCTATGCGGTAATATTTTTACATATTTTTTACTTACCTTGAAGCCTATTAGAAGGCTAGCACAAGCTTCAGTCAGTCCGCTTTTGGCGGACCGAACCTTCTGGACCACCGTACTCATGATGGTACGGTGCTCCTCGTTGATGGAGGCGCCCTTAAGCACCTCCAGCAGATTGTCCGGCGCCTCCGGTTGGACGGAGGACGCCGGCTCGATAGGCTTGCTCCTCTTGGCAGGAGTTCGCCTGCCGCGGTCCGGAACCGTTGATGATTCTGGTGCGGTGTCCGGCTTAAAGTCGGACTTGGAGCCCTGGGGGGTCTGGTCCCCTTTACTCCTGAAGTCCGGGAGGTCGCCTCACGGTTCCTCCTGGACCACCTCCTCTTGCCCCGGAGATTGTCGCGAGGCCACTTCGGCGTCATCCGCAGCACAGGGGGAGGCAGCGGGCGGAACTGAATTCACGTCCAATGAATCCAGGGAGCCGCTCGATGACTCGTTGAGCCCGTCCTGGGGCGGGCTGCATGATTATATTCGACATTAGGGAAAGCTGCGCAACAAAAGGAATATCATGAGTTACTCTGGTATCTGAACACTTACGATTTTGCCGGACGCTTGGCCCTGTCCGGCCACTCGTCTTCGTCCTCGTCGGCGTCGGGGGCGTAGTCCGACGGAGGGGTTTTCCTCTTCTTGGACCCTTCGGCCTCCCCTACTGGGGTGGCCTTTCTCTTCTTTCCTTCCCCCGCTGGAGGGGGAGAGGTCTCTTCTTCCTCCTCCTCATCTTCACGGGAGGAGTGCGTCTCGGACTCGTCGAACGACGAGTCCGACACCACCATATGCCGGGAACTCTTTCGAGTCCCCGTGGCCTTGTTCTTCTTGGCCTTCTTCTCCGGCACCACATAAGGTGCCGGAACCAGCAGCTTCACTAGGAGAGCAGGGGCTGGGTCTTCGGGCAAGGGAGTCGGACAATTAATCAGTCCGGACTTCGCCTGCCAATCCTGTCAAAGCAAGACGCTGCAAGCTGAATCCGCGGTCTTCGGAAGCGGATGTGGGAGCCTCGGTGCCTTTGGTTAGCCCCTTCCAGACATCTTCGTACGTCATGTCGAAGAGCCTGCTCAGAGTTCGGTGCTGCACCGGGTTGAACTCCCACAGATTGAAGTCCCGTCCTTGACACGGAAGGATCCGGCGGACGAGCATGACCTGGACTACGTTGACAAGCTTGAGCTGCTTGTTCACCAGGGACTGGATGCATTTTTGCAGTCCGGTCACCTCTTCTTCGTCGCCCCATGACAAGCCCGTCTCCTTCCAGGACGTGAGCCGCGTAGGGGGTCCGGATCGGAATTCAGGGGCTGCGATCCACTTCGGATCGCGTGGCTCGGTGATGTAAAACCACCCTAACAGCCACCCCTTCAAGGTCTCCACAAAGGAGCCCTCGAGCCATAGGACGTTGGCTATTTTGCCCGCCATGGCACCTCCGCACTCTGCCTGGTTGCCGCGCACCACCTTTGGCTTGACGTTGAAGGTCTTGAGCCAGAGGCCGAAATGGGGGCGGATGCAGAGGAAAGCCTCGCACACGACGATAAACGCCGAGATATTGAGGATGAAGTTCGAGGCCAGATCGTGGAAATCTAGGCCATAGTAGAACATGAGCCCGCGGACAAATGGGTGGAGAGGAAAACCCAGTCCGCGGAGGAAGTGGGGAAGAAATACTACCCTCTCATGGGGCCTTGGGGAGGGGAGAAGCTACCCCTCCTCAGGAAGCCGGTGCGCGATGTCTTTGGACAGGTATCCGGCCTTCCTTAGCTTTTTGACATGGCCCTCCGTGACGGAGGAGACCATCCACTTGCCTCCCGCTCCGGACATTGTTGGAGAAGGTTGAGGTAGGAAGTGCGGGCTTGGGCGCTGGAGCTCGGGTGCGCAGAAGATGGATAGGAAAAGGAGGAAGAATGCGTAGGTAAAAAGGTGGATCCTTATCCCCTTATATGGGCGGATGCGACTGTGCGTCCCCACCAGCCTAGTAAAACTTGCTTGCCTCCCAAGCGCCGTAATAAATGGCGCGGTTGGGTTACCCTTGTTCGTATTGGTGAGAATCCCGTAAATGGGGGACGCGATCTCTGCTTTGACAAGACGTGCCAAGGAAACCGCCTCGCAAAATACGCTGAGGTGGAAAAGTGAAAATGATTCGAATAAAGGCTTGGCCGTAGTGTGATGTCATGCTGCGGAATACGTCAGTAGATTAGATTTGTGTTAATATTATTCTCTCTGTGGCAATACGTGGAAACTTATTTTGCAGAGCCGGACACTACTCTTGGTGTTTACAAACTTTTATGAAGAATTTGGAGGAGGAACCCGCCTTGCAATGCCGAAGACAATCTACGCGCCAGACTCGTCGTCATTGAAGCCTGGTTCAGGGGCTACTGAGGGAGTCCTGGATTAGGGGGTGTTCGGGTAGCCGGACTATACCTTCAGCCGGACTCCAGGACTATGAAGATACAAGATCGAAGACTTCGTCCCGTGTCCGGATGGGACTTTCCTTGGCGTGGAAGGCAAGCTTGGCGATGCGGATATTCAAGATCTCCTACCATTGTAACCGACTTTGTGTAACCCTAACCCTCTCCGGTGTCTATATAAACCGGAGGGTTTTAGTCCGTAGGACAACTTCATCATACAACAATCATACCATAGGCTATCTTCTAGGGTTTAGCCTCCTTGATCTCGTGGTAGATCTACTCTTGTACTACCCATATCATCAATATTAATCAAGCAGGACGTAGGGTTTTACCTCCATCAAGAGGGCCCGAACCTGGGTAAAACATCATGTTCCTTGCCTCTTGTTACCATTCGGCCTAGACGCACAGTTCGGGGCCCCCTACCTGTTGGATTTCGGGTTCTGGCAGACCCTTGAGGTTCGAACACTGGGGTGCGAGTGGAGATTTCGCCTCCTACCTACCTGCACCCCTCCGCCTCGCTAAGATCTAAGCTATGGAAAGAATAGCACAAGAGACACAGGGTTTATACTGGTTTGGGCCAGCGTTGTGATGTAATTCCCTACTCCAGTGTGTGGTGTGGTGGATTGCCTCTTGGGCTGATGATGATGAGCAATACAAGGAAGAACAGCCTCGCGAGGGTCTGTTCTTGACTGGGGGGATGAACTGCAAGGAGGAGTTCAGTCACCCTTCTCTCTCTCTCTCTTCTCGATTCTCTCTCTGATTTCGATCTCCAACCGATCGATCGAACCCCCTACCCTGTGGGTGGCTGGTCCTATTTATAGGCAAAGGCCCTGGGCCTCTTCCCAAATATTGAGCGGGAAGGGCGCCAACAATTGGCCATTTTGAAGGGGAACATCTGGTACACTTATCCTGACTAAAGTTGGTCCTCGCCTGCCAAAGACTCTGGTGGTGACGCTGGCTTGGGCTCCACAATGACTTCCTCCCTGCCGTTGGACTGGTCTTGGTCTCGTTGCACCGAAACGGGTGCCTTTGCTTGATGCTCTCGCCTGTGCTTGCTCCCTTTGCACCAAAGAGGAAAGGAGGACAGCGCGCGGCTGGCGCCCGCCTGGCGCCTTTGGTCGTCATGGCTTGCGTCACGAGCACCTCGTGAGGTACCCCGCCTTGATCTCTCCGCCTCCTCGCGAGCCAGCCTGATGAGGCCGTGCCTGAGGAAGCTCCATGTCGTACGCCCCGCGAGGCTTGGCCCCTCGCGAGGGTCTTGGGTATGTGTTGATGAAGATGGGCCGTGCTGGGCCCCCCTTTGTGCCACACCGCAGGCAGGCAAGTCTGGGGACCCCCGTTCCCAGAACGCCGACAGTAGCCCCCGGGCCCAAGGCACGCCCGGGCTTGGCCGTGCAGGGAGGCGGAAGGGCAAGAGCGAAGCGCTGCGGACCCTAACAGCCTGCATCCTTGGGTGCCGCGTGGCGGTTGATTGGACATGAGTGCCTCCACTTCCCCATGGCACCTCGGCAACTGCACGGATTGGACAAGTCCCGGCATGCAAAGCGGGTCATGATTACCTGCAATCGTGGAGGTCGGCGGTTGGCCTTTGCCGGCCATAAGTACGGAACGGCGCACGCCCTTCCAGTCCATCCCTTCTTGCTTCTCCTTCTTCCCGGTCCTTGCTCCGTCTTGGCGCGATGGCTTCGATCCGCCGGTTCTTGACGGCAGAGAAGGGAAAGGCTCCCCGAGAGGAACCAGACCCGCTCCCGCCGAAGAAATGGCTCGCCCTCCGCGGCCGGGACGAGGGGGCCCATCAGGTGGTGTCGAGGCCCTGGTGCGACTGGCCACCGCCAGGGTTCCCGCTTCCCTTGTACGCCCACATCGAGGGCTCTGAATGAGTCGATGCCGATCGCCACGGGCGGCGCCACCGTCGGCGCCGACGGGTCACGAAGGTGTGGGTCGTCCCCCCTGGGGTCCACACCGAGGGCTCCTCCCGAGAGTTCGTGCTCCACGCCGCCATGCCTCCTCGGTCTTGGATTCGCCTTCCTCCCTTCTTTGCCTCCACCACCCCGCAGGGAGAACTCCTGGAGCTTTGGCTGCAGCACGCCGGCTGCAGCACCCTCGCGACCGAGGCAGAGGTCGCGGTCGTTGCGCTGGGCGAGGTCTTCATGACTCGAGGCTGGAGCGGAATTGCCCGGGTTTGCAGGACAAGAGGCGCCCTCGCGATCCACTTGGAGTACGACGGTGCTTCGATGATGGTCTTCAAGGTCTTCGATGCTAACTGGCGCCGGCTGGAGTGCTGCCCCGAGAGAGGTGGTCGGGACCCTAGTACGGCGAGGACTGGGCCCGCCGGCCGCTCCCTTGGCGGCTCCTCAGGCGGCGGAGGCGGCGGAGGTTCCAGCGACTCCGACGAGCTCTTCGCGACTCCGGAGACAAGTGACAACAGCTACGAGCCCCCGAGTTGGCGCCGCTCCTGGAGCAGGGCGGGCTCGTCAGGCCGTCGCCGACTCTGATCTGGATGGGGTTGGCGCCGGTGCTTGACGGCCCACTGTTGATGATGGCGTCTTTTGCAGGGGCACGCGTAGTTAGTGTCCTCTTAGGATCTATTCCCTGCGAGGAATCAAAGACGCGTCCCGTGGGGGCTTGTAAGGTGCCTGTGATCCTGTTTTGTTAATATAACCCTTGTCGTAGAACTATGCGAGTTGCTCATTCCGTCTTAGCTCAGTTCTCCCTTTCGAACCTCACGAGGGCTTGGTGCTCTGCGCCGACAGGTCCTAGTCCCAAGGCGGCTTCAGCCGTTGCTGGTATGCCAGGTCACGATACCGTGGTCAAGGCCAGGAGGTGACCGACCCGGGGTCCGGTAAGAGCCCCTGAGTCGCGATGATCAGGAGGTCCCCTTTGGCGCTCAAGCAGCCGTTGTTCGTTGAGAAAGGAGAGCGGCGTCGCTAACACGGGATTGCATTAGGTGCGGGGATGGTGCCACGGTAGTTGGTGCTTCCGGGTGGTGACTTATCTCGAGGATCAGGGACCGCTCTCTGGTGTGTCGCCGAGTCCGTGCTTCGGCAGGCGTGAGGTTGTTCGGCGAGGTCCTCGCGTGTCCCTCCCCTCTCGCCTTTGCTCCCCTTTCTGCTCTACGTCCTCGGGTCCCGGCTCTCGAGCGAGTCTTAGCCGTCGCTGGTATGCCAGGTCGCGATGCCGTGGACAAGGCCAGAGGGTGAGGGCTGGAGAGCCAGTAGGAGCCCTGAGTCGCGATGCTCAGGCACCCCCCTTTAACGTGCAAGCGGTTCGCGCGGATGAGAGTGAAGGAGACACCGCAAGGGCCTCGCCTGACGCAGCTCCTTTAGGAGATCCTGTAGACCCATCATAGAAAGAACGAGGGGTTGCCATGACAATTGACAGTCAGCCATTGGTTGCTTCCGAGGGGTGATGAGTCACTGAAGGCTTGACGAGGTGGCGCCATGCGGGGCTGCCGCGGCCAGAGCTCAGCCATTCAGGTTTGTCAGCGTTGCAGGGACGGACCCATGCGCAAGCGTCGTGCCGTTTGGGAGCAGCTCCGTCAGTTGGCGTCAGTTGAGCGGGCAACTAGGTCAAACACATTAGCTGCGAAGGAGTGTATTCATTCAAATAGATGCTGGGAAAGCGGACGTCACTGGGTCAGGCTCGAGCGACTTGGGGATGATGCAGCCCGTGGGGCGCCCCCAACTAAGCAAGCTAACAACATGAAACAAAAGGGATACATGCCGCAGGGACGGACCCACGCGGCCTGGGAATAATGCAGCCCTGGGGGGCGCTCCCAGCTGGAAATGAAACTTGAAAGACGTCACCTGATGATGTTGAGGACGAAGGAGTGCTGGTGTAGCAGGCTCGGTGGGCTGCGGAAGCCGATCCTCACGAGCCCCCAGGCCCAGGGGCCTCGGGAGGCCCCGGAGGCGCTGATGGCTCCTCGCGGACCATCTCCATATCCGCCAGGGCTGCGGAACGCCTGGCCTCTTGAGCCTCCACGATGTCTCTCATGAGGCGCTGGTACGTGGCAGCCGTGTTCGGCAAGCCGTAAGTCATGCGAACGTAGTTGTGGGGTGGACCTTCGCAGCGCCCCACTCGCGAGGGCCAGAGGCGCCCCAGAGAGGCGACTCGATTGAGCCCTGGTATGTCGATGCAGACGCGCAGCCCACCATCCTCGCCTGGATGGGGAGCCACTGCTGGTAGGCGGCGGCTGCCTTTCATGACTCTTGACTCATGTAGGTCCTGAATGGCCTTGCTGACGAACTCCTGAGGATCTGGCTCTCCTTGCCTTACTCCTTGAGGGAAACGTGCTTCGAAACACGCCTCCATGTGGTGCCCAAGCGCCTCCGTTGTGACCCTAGCCAGGTCGGTGGCCCTCCAGGGGAGAGCCCCCGAGCCCTGCCTGAGGAGGGCGCCGGGCGCGCTTTCCTATGCGATGGAAGGAGGTTCCTCCTGGGCAGGCGCGGGCCCTGAGGGGCCTACCTCCTGAGAGGCCGCGCCGGACGATGTCTTCTTCTTCTTGGGGGCGGTCTCGGGAAGCCTCCTCCTTCCGCGATCCGGGTCTTCCAGTGATGCGGCCTGAAAGGCTCGTTCCAGGAACACACTGCGTCCTTCTCTTCACAGGGCACCGTGATGACTCCGCCACTTCCTGGCATCTTGAGGACGTGGTAGCCGTGGTGAGTTACAGCCACGAACTTGGCCAGCGCTGGGTACCCAAGGATGGCGTTGTATGGCAGGCGAATGTGAGCGACGTCGAAGTCGATGAGCTCGGTGCGGTAGTTGTCACGTGCCCCGAAGGTGACTGGGCCGACCTGCCCAATCGGGACCGTGGAGCCGTCGGTGACTCCGGAGAAAGGCTTGGTTGGCTGAAGCTGGCTCTAGGGCACTTGGAGATTGTTTAATGTTTCCACGGACAGGACATTGAGCCCTGCCCCGCCATCGATGAGGGTCCTGGTGACCACCACGTTGCTGATGATTGGGGAACAAAGCATCGGGAGGACTCCGGCTGTAGCCGCACACTTGAGCTGATCTGCTGAGCTGAACGTGATGGCGCACGCCGACCACCTGAGAGGGCGCGTGGCTTCGAGCTTGGGGAGGACAGCATTCACTTCACGGGCGAACTGCTTGAAGATGCATTGAGAGGCTGGGGCTTGAGCCCCGCCAGGATGCAGGCGATCGCACGCAACTCCTGGAAGCCCCCAGCCCCCTCGTCCTGATGGCGATCCTCGTTTCTCCTTGGTTGCGGCGGCAGTGGAGGGAGGCCTGCGTTGCCTTGTAGGCGATCCTCGCGAGGCTGATCCCTCCAGTCTCCCCCGCGAGGCGGGTCTTGCCAGAGATCCTCGCGAGGTTGATTGCGCCACCCTTGGCGCGGGCCGCGGTCTTCCCAGCGTCCTGCGTTCCTTCCTCCTCCTTGACCGTAGCCCCGGTCACCGCGGAGCTCTTGACATTCGTTGGTGTTGTGGGTGTGGAGGTCGTGGTACACACAGTACCGACTGCCCTTGGAAGGTTCAGGCTGATCTCTGCCCCGCTTGGTGTTTGGTTCTGCCGCGAGCACGACAGCCCCCTTGCGCTTCACATCCTTGGCCTTGGGCTTCTTCTCTTCTAGGTCTGTGGCAGGCAGCTCGAGGAGGGAGAGACGCCCTTCCTCAGCCCTGGCGCACTTGGTTGCCAAGTTGAACAACTCCAAGGAAGTGCACAGGTCTTCATGCATCGCCAGCTCCTCCTTCATCTTGACATCGCACACGCCGTCGGAGAAGGCTGAGATGATGGCCTCCTCGGTCACCTTGGGAATCTTGAGGCGTGTGTTGTTGAAGCGCTAGATGTACTTCTGCAGGGTCTCTCCGGGTTGTTGCTTGATGCGGCGCATGTCGCTCACGGCGGGTGGCCGGTCGCGAGTATCTTGGAAGTTGGCGATGAAGCGGGTGCGCATCTCGTCCTAGGAGGAGATCGTGCCTGGAGCCAGGTTCAGGAGCCAGGTGCGGGCCCCGTCCTTGAGCGCCATGGGAAACCAGTTCGCCATGACCTTCTCGTCTCCGTTGGCAGCTTCAATGCCCAGCTCATAGAGCTGGAAGAACTCTGCAGGGTCGGCCATGCCGTCGTAACGAGGAGGCAGGTCTGGCATGAACTTGCCGAGCCACGCGATGCTGCGTAGCTCGATAGTGAAGGCACGGCAGCCTGCTGTGGCCACGGGAGGCCTTGGGTGATGTAGAGCTTGGTCTTGCATGTCCCCACGCGCTGCAGCTGGCAGCAGCGCAGGGTCTTGACGTGCGGGAGCAGGAGCATGGTCGCGACGTGCTGGAGCAGGGAGCGCCCAGGCAGCTTCTTGCGGGCGAGGAACTTCTTGCAGCTCTTCTCTTGCCGCGCTGGCACCTGACAGAGCGGGTTCCGCCCAGGGGCCACGCGCCTTGGAGCCATGGCGCCTTCTTGAGGAGGAGGCGGCTGGGGCGCCACCGGAGCTTCGTCGCCCGCGCGGGGCGGGGTGCGGTGCTGCGGAACGGACGGTGCAGGAGAGCCCCCTGCGGCGCGGACGAGCTCGGCGATGCGGTCGAGCCATTCTTCGTAGACGTCATCGACGGGACGGTAGCGCAGGAGCTCGTTTGCCGCGATGAGCGCAGCTCGAGCCTCCATGGGTGCGCGGAGCGCGCGGGACGAAGAACCAGCTGGGGTGAGCGAGGGAGTAGCGGTGCGGCCGTCTTGCCGCACGGACGGATGCTAAGACGACGCCTGCTGCTCGTCCCCCGCCGGGCCGGTGGCGGCATTGACGGCAGGTGATGGGGAACAGTGAGGACGCCCGCCGACAGGAGCCATCTGGGCGACGCGGGAAGCGAGAGCGGCCCGGTGCTCGGCGCGGGCCCGACGAGCGTCAGACATGGACGCGATGGTTGGAGGAGAACGGGGTGGTGGAAGACGAATTCCGGCGCACCCCTACCTGGCGCACCAAATGTCGGATTTCGGGTTCCGGCAGACCCTTGAGGTTCGAACACTGGGGTGTGCACGGAGATTTCGCCTCCTACCTACCTGCGCCCCTCCGCATCACTAAGATCTAAGCTATGGAAAGAACACCACAAGAGACACAGGGTTTATACTAGTTCGGGCCACCGTTGTGGTGTAATACCCTACTCCAGTGTGTGGTGTGGTGGATTGCCTCTTGGGCTGATGATGATGAGCAATACAAGGAAGAACAGCCTCACGAGGGTCTGTTCTTGACTGGGGGGGATGAACTGCAAGGAGGAGTTCAGTCACCCTTCTCTCTCTCTCTCTCTTCTCGATTCTCTCTCTGATTTCGATCTCCAACCGATCGATCGAACCCCCCTACCCTATGGGTGGCTGGTCCTATTTATAGGCAAAGGCCCTGGGCCTCTTCCCAAATATTAAGTGGGAAGGGCGCCAACAATTGGCCATTTTGAAGGGGAACATCTGGTACACTTATCCTGACTAAAGTTGGTCCTCGCCTGCCAAATACTCTGGTGGTGACACTGGCTTGGGCTCCACAATGACTTCCTCCCTGCCGTTGGACTGGTCTTGGTCTCGTTGCACCGAAACGGGTGCCTTTACATGATGCTCTTGCCTGCGCTTGCTCCCTTTGCACCAAAGAGGAAAGGAGGACACCGCGCGGCTGGCGCCCGCCTGGCGCCTTTGGTCATCATGGCTTGCGTCACGGGCACCTCGTGAGGTACCTCGCCTTGATCTCTCCGCCTCCTCGCGAGCCAGCCTGATGAGGCCGTGCCTGAGGAAGCTCCGTGTCGTCCGCCCCGCGAGGCTTGGCCCCTCGCGAGGGTCTTGGGTTTGTGTTGATGAAGATGGGCCGTGCTAGGCCCCCCTTTGTGCCACGCCGTAGGCCATAGGCAGGCAAGTCTGGGGACCCTCGTTCCCAGAACGCCGACACTACCCGAGATCCGCCGGTTTTGATATCGACAATGAGCATTACGAGTATGGTGTTGAGCGTGCCATGGCGGATCTGAAGGTGCAAACCGGACAAAGGCAACTTCGCAACCAAGACAAGAAATCGGAGTAAAGCAGTGGCAATCTATTTTCTTGCTGCGATAAATAAGTTGAGCAGATACGTAAGAGTACCGCCTCTGGTGCGGCGCCGTGTACGCATCTGCTGAGAATTTGATGGTGCTGCGGTAGCGATGGCTGTCGACGGCGTGGAAGCAGATCTAGGAGGGTAGACGGTGGCGGTGGGGCGCGGTGGACGAGACAGTCGTAGAAGCGGCGCCGACAAGGTGGACGACGGCGGGGATGAAGCAAGAGGACGGGATGCAAGGATCCCGGTCCGAAGCCGTGGATGAGAGAGGTCGATCTCTTGTAATGGACGGCGGCTGAGGGAGTCCTGGATTAGGGGGTGTTCGGGTAGCCGGACTATACCTTCAGCCGGACTCCAGGACTACGAAGATACAAGATTGAAGACTTCGTCCCGTGTCCGGATGGGACTTTCCTTGGCGTGGAAGGCAAGCTTGGCAATGCGGATATTCAAGATCTCCTACCATTGTAACCGACTCTATGTAACCCTAACCCTATCCGGTGTCTATATAAACCGGAGGGTTGTAGTCCGTAGGCGATCAACTCCATATACAACAATCATACCATAGGCTAGCTTCTAGGGTTTAGCCTCCTTGATCTTGTGGTAGATCTACTCTTGTACTACCAATATCATCAATATTAATCAAGCAGGACGTAGGGTTTTACCTCCACTGAGAGGGCCCGAACCTGGGTAAAACATCGTGTTCCCTGCCTCCTGTTACCATCCGGCCTAGATGCACAGTTCGGGACCCCCTACCCGAGATCCGCCGGTTTTGACACCGACATTGGTGCTGTCATTGACAGTTCCTCTGTGTCGTCGCCTTTAGGCCCGATGGCTCCTTTGATCATCAACAACGATGCGGTCCAGGGTGAGACTTTTCTCCCCGGACAGATCTTCATCTTCGGTGGCTTCGCTCTACGGCCAATTCGCTCGGCCACCTGGAGCAGATCGAGAGCTACGCCCTTGGCCATCAAGTCAGGCTTAGAAGCTTAAACTACACGGCTGACATCCGCGGAGACCTGATCTTCGACGGGTTCAAACCAAGGCCAAGCGCGCCGCACTATCTCGAGGGGCATGATCTAGCTCTGCCCCCGGACAGTGTCCTGGAGGCCGCACACACATCGGTTCCGACCCCTAACTCGGAGCCTATTGCACCAATCGAGGATGAGCAGTTGGACGTCACCTCAGGGGCAGCGATTCCAAAAGCGATCGAGCCAAACGCTAGCCCCGCACTCTGCACGACCCGTGACTCCGAGGATCCGGACTCCTCCCCGGACTCCGAACCTCCCGCGTCCCTGCCAATCGAATCCGATTGGGCGCCGATAATGGAGTTCACCGCCGCAGACATCTTTCAGCATTTGCCTTTTGGCGACATCCTGAATTCCCTTAAGTCCCTCTCTTTATCAGGAGAGCCCCGGCCGGACTACGGTCAGCGAGGGTGGGATACAGACGATGAGGAAATTCAAAGCCTACCCACCACCCACTTTGTAGCCACTATCGACGATTTAACTGACATGCTTGACTTCGGCTCCGAAGACATCGAAGGCATGGACGACGATGTAGGAGACGAACAGGAACCAGCACCTATAGGGCGCTGGAAGGCCACCTCGTCATATGACATATATATGGTGGATACTCCAAAAGATGGAGATGGCGATGGAACAGTGGGGGATGACGCCCCCAAGAAACAGCCAAAGCGCCGGCGTCAGCGGCGCCGCTCTAAATCCCACCAAAGCAAAAACGGTGATTCCGGCACGGGAGATAATACTACCCCGGATAGCACCGAAGAACACCCACCTCAGCAAGATTCGGCACAGGAAGATGGAGAAGCCAGCCCTCATGAGAGAGCGGCAGACCGAGAGGTCGAGGATGATAACCATACGCCTCCCTCCGAAGACGAGGCAAGCCTCGATGACGACAAATTTGTCATACCATCAGACCCCGCCGAACAAGAGCGTTTTAAATGCAGGCTTTTAGCCACGGCAAGCAGCCTCAAGAAAAAGCAGCAACAGCTTAGAGCTGCCTAAGATTTGCTAGCTGACAGATGGACTGAAGTCCTTGCTGCCGAAGAGTATGAACTCGAACGCCCCTCCAAGAGTTACCCGAAGCGCAGGCCGCTACCCCGATCAGAGGAGGAAGCACCTACATCACCAGCGCATGACATGGCAGACCGGCCACCTCGCGGCCGCGACAGAGAGGCTTCTCGGCCCTCCACCCAAGCCATGCCCCGACGTCGCTCAACTAAGGCACGGGAAAATGCGCCAGACCTGTGAGACATACTGGAGGATAAGGTAAGACAAACAAGATCGATCTACGGATCACGCAGGCGCCCTACGGCATGTGACAATGATCTTCACTCCGGATACAACAAATCCGGCCGGGCCAAACACAACAGACATAGCTCTTCCGAGCTGCGTCGTGATATGGCCCAGTACAGAGGCGCCGCACACCCGCTATGCTTCACGAATGAAGTAATGGATCATAAAATCCCAGAGGGTTTCGAACCCGTAAACATCGAATCATACGATGGCACAACAGATCCGGCGGTATGGATCGAGGATTATCTCCTTCACATCCACATGGCACGCGGCGATGATCAACACGCCATCAAATACCTCCCGCTCAAACTTAAAGGACCGGCCCGGCATTGGCTTAACAACTTGCCAACAGACTCAATTGGTTCTTGGGAGGACCTGGAAGCCGCATTCCTCGACAACTTCTAGGGCACTTATGTGCGACCACCGGATGCCGACGACTTAAGCCATATAATTCAGCAGCCAGAGGAATCGGCCAGACAATTCTGGACACGGTTCCTAACAAAGAAAAACCAGATAGTCGACTGTCCGGACGCAGAGGCCCTAGCAGCCTTCAAGCATAACATCCGCGACGAGTGGCTTGGCCGGCACCTGGGACAGGAAAAGCCGAAATCCATGGCAGCCCTCACGACACTCATGACCCGCTTTTGCGCGGTAGAAGACAACTGGCTAGCTCGCAGTAACAACTTATCAAAGAACCCCGGTAATTCGGATACCAAGGACAAAAGTGGCAGGACAGGTTGGAATAAGCAAAAACGCCGCGTTAGCAGCGACAGCAATGAAGACATGACAGTCAATGCCGGATTCAAAGGCTATAAATCCGGTCAGCGGAAAAAGCCATTCAAAAAGAATACTCAGGGCCCATCTAGTTTGGACCGAATACTTGATCGCTTGTGCCAGATACATGGCACCCCCGAAAGGCCAGCCAATCACACCAACAGGGATTGTTGGGTGTTCAAGAAGGCAGGCAAGTTAAGGGCCGAAAACAGAGACAAGGGGCTGCACAGCAACAACGCGGAGGAGCCCAAGCCGCCGAACAACAATGGACAGAAGGGCTTTCCCCCACAAGTGCGGACGGTGAACATGATATACGCAACCCACATTCCCAAGCGGGAGCGGAAGCATGCGCTACGGGACGTATACGCGATGGAGCCAAAGTTCAACCCATGGTCCTCCTGCCCGATCACTTTTGATCGAAGGGACCATCCCACTAGCATCCGTCATGGCGGCTTCGCCGCATTGGTTCTCGACCCAATCATCGACGGATTTCATCTCACAAGAGTCCTCATGGACGGCGGCAGTAGCCTGAACCTGCTTTATCAGGATACAGTGCGGAAAATGGGCATAGATCCCTCAAGGATTAAGCCCACAAAAACGACCTTTAAAGGCATTATACCAGGTGTAGAAGCCAACTGTACAGGCTCAGTAACACTTGACGTGGTCTTCGGATTTCCGGACAATTTCTGAAGCGAAGAATTAATCTTCGATATAGTCCCGTTTCGCAGCGGCTATCACGCCCTGCTCGGACGAACCGCATTCGCAAAGTTCAATGCGGTGCCGCACTACGCATATCTCAAGCTCAAGATGCCAGGCCGTCGAGGAGTAATCATGGTCAACGGAAACACCGAACGCTCCCTCCGTACGGAGGAGCACACGGTGGTTCTCGCAGCGGAGGTACAAAGTAGCCTTCTCAGGCAATTCTCTAGTCCGGCCATCAAAAAGCCAGACACTGCCAAGCGCGCCCAGAGTAACCCACAGCAGGACCGCCTGGCACACTTTGAGCAAGCGTAGCAATGCGGCCCCAACCCCAGTTCTCGCGACATAACGAAACCAGTACCTCGCGTACATAACTACGCCCTTGAAATACCATGGGCACAGGGGAAGGGCACAATAACGGCATGCCCAAAACACAGCTTAAAACGTACTAGGGGCTGCCGGATTCTTTTTTTAATTTTTCTTACTTTCAGGACTCCATACTTCGGACGACCTGTTTGGCAATTCGACTGCCGCACAAACGATGCAAGCTCCAGGGAGGCAGACAAGCCATGCCGCATTATGGAACTCCCAGGTGGTCTCTGTTACGAGCGGTATACCTGTTTTAAATACAATTCCGCGGCCTGCCCCTGGTCAGGACATACTAAATAGTCCAATATCTTTTGCTTACCGCACTATTTGTATCGTTCGGCTTTGATAAATAGCCTCTCTATAAACAATGCTTAGCTTCTTGTCTATTTTTTGCATTATCTTCTTTTCACATTTATGTTTATTAAATGACATGATTGCACCCGCACACCATGGTACGGAAAACACGCTAGGGGCTTCAGTACCCCTCATAATGGTGTGAGAAGTCCGTACACTTTCACAAGTGCAGCACCCCGAACTTATAGCACTATATGCATCGGCTCCGAATCATGATTTGGGTCAATAGTTGGGTTTGCCCGGCTCCTATGTTTTAGTGCCTTACGTTCCGCTCTATCGGCTAAGGTAGCACTAGGAGAACCACTGCGATTGTGCCCCGGTTCAGCTAGGTTAAGCACCTCAGCGGAGAAAGCTAAAACTGACTATCATGATGTGGCGAGAGACCGGCCGCTGTTCGAGAGGTTTTTCGAGTCCCTAAAGGCTTATGCCGCTTCAAGCGAGGAGCTGGTTTTGTCCAGCCAAGGCCTGGATAGCGCCCCGAACTCGGTCTTCCGAACTAGGGGCTTCACCGAAATTTAAAATTATAGAGTTCTATGGCTAAGTGAGAGTGTTCAAGCATTATAGTCCGATTGCCTGGTTTGTTGTGCTGAGTGCCTCCCTCGAAGGACCCAACTATGGGAAAAAGAGCGCTCAGGTTTATCCCGAACACCCCAGCACTAGTGGCATGGGGGCAGAAGCCGACGACTGGCCATCTCTCAATTTTTGATAAACGGCCGCACAGAAAGTAATATTTTAAATTCAATAAGCATTGCTTAGCGCATATGAACAAGTTTTCAGCGCACATGATAAACACGAGCGAGTTCATTCAAAAATCACATCCTTGGTACATTCATCCGCCACAAGGCGGGCACCTGCAAGAACATCCTTGTAGTAGTTCTCGGGCTTGCGATGCTCCTTCCCCGGCGGCGGCCCGTCCCTAACAAGCTTCTCACCGTCTAGCTTACCCCAGTGCACCTTTGCACGGGCAAGGGCCCTACGGGCACCTTTGATGCAGACGGAGCGCTTGATGACCTCGAGCCTTGGACATGCCTCCACCAGCCGCCGCACCAGCCCGAAGTAGCTCCCAGGCAGGGCCTCCCCGGGCCACAGCCGAACTATGAAGCACTTCATGGCCTGTTCGGCCACCTTGTGGAGCTCGACCAGCTGTTTCAGCTGGTCGCTCAAGGGCACAGGGTGTCCGGCCTCAGCATACTGAGACCAGAACACCTTCTCCGTCGAGCTGCCCTCTTCAGCTCGGTAGAATGCGGCGGCGTCGGATACGCTGCGGGGAAGATCTGCGAATGCCCCTGGAGAGCTCCGGATTCGGGTAAGTAACAAGTAGTTTACTTTTATGTTTCTGCTTTGCATAAAGAATGCCTTACCCGCTGCTATCTTGTTCACCTCCTCCAACTCTTGGAGGGCCTTTTGGGCTTCAGCCTTGGCAGACTTGGCAGTCTCAAGGGCCACCGCGAGCCCGGACGCTTGCGTCTTTGACTCAAGCTCCAGACTCTCATGTTTTTTCATGAGAGCCTGAAGCTCTTGCTGCACCTCGCCGACTCGGGACTCAAATCTCTCTCGCTCGGGGCGCTCCGCGGCCGCTTTCTTTTCGGCCTCGGACAGCGCTTGCTTGAGGGTCGCCACCTCAGTCGTGGCCCCTACAATAAGCAGTACAATCCTGTTATTTTTTGCAATCACGTCTTTTTATAGGCACTTTTTTCTGTAAGGTATTTCTTACCTTCTTTCTCCTCGAGCTGCCGCTTGGCAAGGCCGAGCTCTTGCTCGGTCTGCTCGAGTCCCTGTTTCAGGGCACCCACCTCCACAGTCAGTGCGGCGGTGGCTAGCAGCGAAGCCTGCATACGCATATTGACTCTTTGTTGTTAGACTCCTGTGAAATTTAATAGATCCTCTATTCGGCTTTTCTTTCCGAACGCCAAACAGAGCATCAGGGGCTACTGTCTATGCGGTTATATTCTTACATATTCTTACTTACCTCGAAGCCCGTTAGAAGGCTAGCGCAAGCTTCACTCAGTCCGCTCTTGGCGGACCGAACCTTTTGGATCACCGTACTCATAATAGTACGGTGCTCCTCGTCGAGGGAGGCGCCGTCAAGCACCTCCAGCAGATTGTCCGGCACCTCCGGTTGGACGGAGGCCGCCGGCTCAGAAGGCTTGCTCCTCTTGGAAGGAGTTTGCCTACCGCGGTCCGGAACTGTTGAAGATTCTGGCGCGGTGTCCGGCACAAAGCCGGACTTGGAGCCCTGGGGGGTCTTGTCCCCTTTACTCCTGGAGTCCGGGAGGTCGCCTTGCGGCTCCTCCAGGACCACCTCCTCCTTCCTCGGAGCTCATTGCGACGCCACTTCGGCGTCATCCGCAGTGCGGGGGGAGACAGCGAGCGGAACTGAGTTCACGTCCGATGAATCCAGGGAGCCGCTCGACGACTCGTTGAGTTCGGCCCGGGGCGGGCTGCATAATTATGTTCGACGTTAGGGAAGGCTGTGCAACAAAGCAACATCATGAGTTACTCTGATATCCGAATACTTACGATTTTGCCGGACGCTTGGCCCTATCTGGCCACTCCTCTTCGTCCTCTTCGGCGTCGGGGGAGTAGTTCGGCGTAGAGGTCTTACTCTTCCTGGACCCTTTGGACTCCCCTGTTGGGGCGGCCTTCCTTTTCTTTCCTCCCCCCGCTAGAGGGGGAGAGTGTTCTTCTTCCTCCTCCTCGTTCTCACGGGAGGAGAGCGTCTCGGACTTGTCGGATGACGAGTCCGACACCACCACATTACGGGTACTCTTTCGAGTCCCCGTGGCCTTCTTCTTCTTGGTCTTCTTCTCCAGCACCACATAAGGCGCCGGAACCAGCAGCTTCACTAGGAGAGTAGGGGCTGGGTCTTCGGGCAAGGGAGCCGGACAATTAATCGATCCGGACTGCGCCTGCCAAGCCTGTCAAAGGTGATGGAGTTTAGATCCCACATAGAGTCAAACTATGAAGAAACTTAACATCCTGTAAAAGGTGAAAATAGCTTAGCTCGCTGGCGTGACGCCGCGAGCTGTATCCGCGGTCCTCGGAAGCGGATGTGGGAGCCTCGGCGCCTTTGGTTAGCACCTTCCAGACGTCTTCATACATCATGTTGAAGAGCTGGTTAAGGGTTTGGTGCTGCGCCAGGTTGAACTCCCACAGATTAGAGCCCCGTTGTTGACACAGGAGGATCCGGCGGATGAGCATAACCTGGACTACATTGACAAGCTTGATCGGCTTGCTCACCAGGGACTGGATGCATGTCTGCAATCCGGTCACCTCTTTTTCGTCGCCCCACGACAGGCCCGTCTCTTTCCAGGACATAAGCCGCGTGGGGGGTCCGGATCGGAACTCGGGGGCTGCGATCCATTTCGGATCGCGCGGCTTGGTGATGTAAAACCACCATGATTGCCACCCCTTCAGAGTCTCCACGAAGGAGCCCTCGAGCCATAGGACGTTGGCCATCTTGCCCGCCATGGCGCCTCCGCACTCCGCCTGGCTGCCGCGCACCACCTTGGGCTTGACGTTGAAGGTCTTGAGCCAGAGGCCGAAATGGGGGAGGATGCGGAGGAAAGCCTCGCACATGACGATAAACGCCGAGATGTTGAGGACGAAGTTCGGGGCCGGATCGTGGAAATCCAGGCCATAGTAGCACATGAGCCCCAGACAAATGGGTGGAGTGGGAAACCCAGTCCGCAGAGGAAGTGGGGGAGGAATACTACCCTCTCATGGGGCCTTGGGGTGGGAAGAAGCTGCCCTTACTCGGGAAGCCGGTGCGTGATGTCCTTGGACAAGTATCCGGCCTTCCTTAGCTTTTTGACATGGCCCTCCATGACGGAGGAGACCATCCACTTGCCTCCCGCTCCGGACATTGCTGGAGGAGGTTGAGGTAGGAAGCGCGGGCTTGGGCGCTGGAGCTCGGGTGCGCAGGAGATGGATAGGCAAAGGAGGAAGAAGGCGTAGGTAAAAAGGTGGATCCTTGTCCCCTTATATGGGCGGATGCGGTTGTGTGTCCCCACCTGCCTAGTAAAACTCGCTTGCCTCCCAAGCGTCGTGATACGTGGCGCGGTTGGGTTACCCACGTCCGTATTGATGAGAATCCCGTAAAAGGGGGGTACACGATCTCTGCTTTGACAAGACGTGCCAAGGAAACCGCCTCGCAAAACATGCTAAGGTGGAAAAGTGAAAACGATTCGAGCGAAGGACTTGGCTGTAGTGTGATGGCGCACTGCAGAATACGTCAGCAGATTTGATTTGTGTTAATATTATTCTCTCTATGGCAATATGTGGAAGCTTATTTTGCAGAGACGGACACTACTCTTGGTGTTTACAATCTTCTATGAAGGACTTGGAGGAGGAACCCGCCTTGCAATGCCGAAGACAATTTACGTGCCGGACTCTTCGTCATTGAAACCTGGTTCAGGGGCTACTGAGGGAGTCCTGGATTAGGGGGTGTTCGGGTAGCCGGACTATACCTTCAGCCGGACTCCAGGACTATGAAGATACAAGATTGAAGACTTCGTCCCATGTCCGGATGGGACTTTCCTTGGCGTGGAAGGCAAGCTTGGCGATGCGGATATTCAAGATCTCCTACCATTGTAACCGACTCTATGTAACCCTAACCCTATCCGGTGTCTATATAAACCGGAGGGTTGTAGTCCGTAGGCGATCAACTCCATATACAACAATCATACCATAGGCTAGCTTCTAGGGTTTAGCCTCCTTGATCTTGTGGTAGATCTACTCTTGTACTACCCATATCATCAATATTAATCAAGCAGGACGTAGGGTTTTACCTCCATCGAGAGGGCCCGAACCTGGGTAAAACATCATGTTCCCTGCCTCCTGTTACCATCCGGCCTAGACGCACAGTTCGGGACCCCCTACCCGAGATCCGCCAGTTTTGACACCGACAACGGCATTGGTGTATCAGCTCCGGCATGGTGGAGGAGGACGGCGGTGGATGGGGTGGCGGGCGATGGTGGTGGATGGAGGAGGGTGGGGTGGAGAGGGTGTTTTGGCGCCCATGGAGTACGAATGGGGAAAAGGGAGGTAGAGAGGAAGGGGAGAACCATGTATTCAGGGTGCGCTTGTCTCAAATGCGAGGAAATTTACAAACTTAGCCCCCGTTTCAAATTTCTACTACATCACAGCAAAACTAGTCGGTTGGGGATAGGACGGTAATCTCGCATACACCGAATATTTGCCGACGAGAGTTTGTTTTTGGCGCCCACCATGTATGAATATGAATCGGGGAGGGAGTCGATTTCGGCCGAGGACACACTGTGTTTTGGCGCCCACCGTGTATGAATTCGGGTGAGAGGCGGTTACGTCACGTTTGGGTGAAATTACAAACCTACCCCTATCGAAACCTATAGAAATCCAGCATATAGGCTTTGCGTGGCAGGGATAGGCAGTAGTGATTTCCTCGCAGATTTTGGTTTTGGACGGTTACTGCGACTTTCCCCGCTTCGTTCAAATTTTGCAGAGTGCACGTTTACCGTGCCAACTCAATTCGAATCCCGTTTGTATTCTTTTTTCTAGGCGAGATTCATTTTCAATTGGAATTACATTCTATATACATCATTTTTTATATATACTTTCAAAAGCACAACAAAGAATTCTTCTCCTTTATATGTATAATATGATTTACAAATACAATGATCTCAAAATGTTAAGGTTGAATTCAAAAAAATTTAACCTAATTATGTTCTACTAAAATGTATGGATCAGTAATATCTACATATTAAATAACATAGATGTGCGTGAATTCATATGAGTATGCATGTTTTATAGATCAATTTTGTTTCGAGTATGGATTACATGTATCATCATCTCGAATTCAAATATTTGAATCCCTTTTTTGTTCACTCCTTTCACGCCCATCTCTCTCGCATGCATGCTCCTTCAGGTAGCTATCACTCTCTTTTCTCCAGCTCACCCGCACGCTCACTTCATGTTGCTCCTATCCTCGCAAACATGGTCTCTCGAGGTCTCCCTTGAGAAGTGTCACACTCTCCCTATCATTATACATTACACGGTTTTCATTATCTCTCACGCCTCTACTGTTCTCTGGTATCACTCGGTACCTAAGCTTTCTTTTTCACCGCCAAACACACAGTCTCCACTCGTCTTTCACTTTGTCTTTCTCTCTATGGGATTCTCTCACACACCCTATATGTCTCTACATATGACTGATACCACTAAAATTACTCTCTCTATCTCTGCTATAGACACAACATTTGTTGCGGTCTCCTTTTTGTCTCCATCCCAGACTAACATTATTCATTTGTTTACCGATCAGACAACCCCGACTACCGTCTCCTCTCTCTCTCTCTCTCTCTCACAGACACGCACACACAACTCCTGCTTCCACTCCCCTTCCCGACTACTGCCTCTCTCTCACACACACAAAACTCTCGCTTTCGCGCCCCAACTCGTATTTCTCTCACAAACATTTATCGACTAGCTAGCCTCTAGATAGGTTTATACACCCGCACACTCGTGCTTCCACCATCGCATACATGTCTCTCTCACGCTCCTTGTATCTATGTAGATTTTTCTTCCCTTCTTGAGACACGTCCTCTCGATCATGCACACACACACACTATCGCCTCATTTTAAGCTAATACCTATCGCACACACACTCCTTGTGTCTTTGTCACACATGCACTCCGTCCTCCTCCACTCGCCCTCTCTCTCACACACACATATGGGCTTTTTGCAACAACTAGCAATATGCCCATGCGTTGCACGGAACATCAAGATGCATTTGTATGAGTAGTTTATCTTGTGGGGGAAAAGGATGAACGAGGGAAGGCCTTATTTGCAAATGTGGAGAGGGGTGTGGGTATCTCTTTGCAAAATTGCCATAGTTTCCTTCCTATCCGTCAGATATAGATCGGACGGCCTATATTGTAGGATGGCAGGCACACGATCATCACCGACAATGCTTATTATAAGAGTAGGGATAAAAACATAGAGTTGGTGATGATGGTGGGCCTGCCATCCTGCAATGTAGGTCGTCTGATTTATATTTGACGGATAGGAAGGAAAATATGGCAATTTACCCGCACTCTTCACCACATTTGCAGATAAGGCCTTCCCTCGTTCATCCTTTTCTCCCACAAGATCCTGATGTTCCGTGCAACGCACGGGCATCTTGCTAGTAAGAGTAGAAATTAGACATATACCACTTCTCGAATCTTGAAACCAACAACATTCCTCTCTTATCTCATTAAAACCGCCAAAGGAATATATTTTGAGTGAAACATGACATATTTTTAGTGATATACGTATTTCAAAGCTAGACTTTTTTTCTATCAAATCGGTGAATATGTATTAATCCAGTGGCAGAGACAGGCCTGGGCAGCTAGGGCTATAGCCCCAGGCCTAGAAACAACTTCCTTTGTAATTTCTTCATGCAAAGCATAGAAAATCATAGAAGTTTATCACTCAACATAGCACAGCCCTAGGCGTAATCTGCATCTACCTCCGCCACTATATTAATCTACTTTGATCGTGTGGCAACGCATTGGCACATTGCTAGTAGTTATTATAATTTTTTGGACACCAGACAAATGGTGGAGTACATATACAAAGAGAAGAGGCGCACGCACGCAGTCGGCCTCTCGTTGTCTTGCACACATGAGTGTTACGTAAAGGCGACGTTAACAAATAAACTCTAAAACCCTCGGGGCACGATTGCTGCATTCGCGGGTACCGGGTACGTGGTGGAGCACCTTTGTAGAATAGTCAGCTCGCATGATAATTTGATCCGTAGGAGTTGATGGTCGGGACCACAGGTGAACGACTTGGAGCGCGGTGGCTCGCCAGTTGCCACTGATCGAGTAGCCACGTTTAAAATATCGTTTTTAGCGGGGTTAAGAGTTCCGATTTTCAATGGCGCGTTATAAGTAGTAAGTAGTTTTTAGAACGATTGGTATGGAGCGAAAATGGAATTCATAGTACTACGTACCTCCTTGGCGTATGGTTGTATGGTTTGTTTTTTTTCGATGGAGGTTGTATGGGTTTATGTTGCGAGATGTTGAACCTGGTAGTTCTAGGGAAAATACTATGGTTTAGATTTAGATATTGGTTTTCTTTAATGAAAATCGGAAGGGGAAACCCTTCTTCGACTAAAAAAACTACTACCTCCATTCTGGTTTACTAGTCCCCATCGTACTTTGGGTCAAAGTTTGTCCACGAACTTTACTTGTAAAATGTGAATGGAAAACGAGATTTTGTTATACCCAAAAAAATGACTGGAGGGAGTGATTGCTCTGACACGGACGCGACCTCTCATAGCGCAGGCATTGAACCGGCGTGCTGGCCAAGAGGGTCGCACTCGCTGCAAGCCCGGCTGAGCACGCCTCCTCGCCGCGTGCAACCAGCTTAAGACCGCCCCGCCTGCCTTCATTGAATCCGCGCGTGTGCCGGCAACACATCCTTCCGCGAGCCGACAGGCATTTTAGAACACAAAAAATGACTAAAATATAATTAATTTACGCATGGTCTTGACTTGTTGTGCTCGCACTGGTAGCAGGAACTAGTGGCTTTGAAGTGAAACATGGTTGTGGACATTATGTATGAATGTGCAGATATCTGTGAACATGAGTTTGATGTGGAAGTTGAACTTGGAATGTCGGGCTTGCGCGTGAACTATATCATGTCCAATGCTTCGTCTGTTATTGTTTGGAAAGTAATTGCTGTTATTACATGACCCGAAAAAACATTTTGTGCCACATCAGTAGATGCACGGACATCACAACAGGCATGTTGACTGGATAAACATTTAAACCTAGCTATTATGAAGGAAATTTTGTATTGACAACAGTTTTAGATAGCAGGAGACGCCTAGCCTGCTCTGCCTCTGCTAGCTTATTTCTGCCTTCTTCCATCTCTTCTTTGGCTTGGGTGAAGAGATCATCTGATTGCTCTTTTCGCTTCTTCAGGAACTCAGCTACATTCTCAAGGGCTGCTGCATGCTTTCTTTCAGCCTTTACTAATGCCACGAGGACACGAACAGCTGATGACTCCACCTGGCTTGTGTGTAATCCAGCATCATCTGGGAATTTGCACCTTGTGTCTAATCCAGCATCATTAGGGAACTGGCACCTTGTGTGCAATCCAGCCTCATTTCGGAAACATGATCTCGAGGTTGACCATACTTCCCTCCTCGCAGGAACTGCATCCTGACATGAAGTTACTTCTTTTTTAGATCAATACTCACAGCAACCTAGATCCATTTAGTAGAAGCCAGATAAACAGAACTCGGAGAAGTGAATTCAAAAGGAAAAAATAAATAAAAACAGACTACAAGGTGAGAATACCCACTTCCTACATCAAGCTAAAAATGAAAGCATTAGGATGATTAAGACTCTTCTTATTACACATCAAAGAACACCACGCTTTAGAGAAACATAAACTACAACATATACACATCGAAGAACACGAGGCTACACGAAAGTAATTGAAAGGGTGTTACTTACCAAAGCTTGTTTTACAGGTTCGGTGCAGCTCCTCTTTAACTTGCCACGCTCCTTGAAGATGTCCCGAATATCCCATGTTTGGTCTTCATTGCTCCTCTGCATGTTCGCACTCATGGTTTTAAAATCTCAACATGGCAAGAAAAATATACTACTAGTAATACTCGCGCATCTTGTGGGCAACATTAAAGCACTCGTCTGCCATGTTAGAGCATCTCCAACAAGATAAACTACTCATACAAATGCATCTTGATGCGTGCAACGCATGGGCATTTTGCTAGTTCTAAAAACCTTTCCATCATTTGCCACACTACTGGTTGCAGATGAAAAACCTACCCAAGCACAGCGCGATACAGGAGCGACGCACAATTACAAGCTGATATTCTGTTGGACAATGGAGGCTATAACCAATTACTTTTACGGGAACAATAACACCCAGGAAATTTGAAGGGTAGGTATGTATGAAACTGCACATGTACTGCTAAGTGATTCAATACACACATTACCAATCGAGGAGGAGAGCGATGGTCGCGGCGGCCTCTGTGAGTCATGGTCGGCAACGGGAGCACTATAAGAAATATGTCAACTTGTGACCACCACTATTGGTCAGTGAAAGGTCATGGTTTTTCATTTGTGACCATTTTGTGACCAAAAACAGAAGGTCAAAAGCTGGCGGTCATAAACTGACTATAGCGACCTTCTCTGTGAGAAGGTCGTAGACGTTTACGACCAAAATAAGCCTACTGTTGTGTTTTGGTCACTAGCTATCTGCCCAAGCCATGTAGGCATCCAGCGTGGCAAGCTGATGTGACACAAGATTCAGTCCGGTCCGATTCGGCATTTTACATGGGCCGAGCCCATTAATTCAGCCTTTTAGGATTTTTTTCCTTGTTAATTCTGGTCTGCTTCATGGGCCAAGCCCAACATTGTAGCCTTTTTTATTGTTGGCCCGTAGCCTTTTATTATTTATTGCTTTTCTATTTTCAGCCATTATATATTCAAGCTGGTCCCACTAGTCAGATGGATCCCACTTGTCATGATCATCTCTCAAATTGGTCTCACATGTCAGAAATGTACAAATTTGACAGATTATTTTCATAAGTGGACCCATTGGTCAAGTTTCCATTTCACAAGTTTTCAGATCACATACATAATCAAAAAGAACACATAAATTTCATCAAATATACCACTAAATAAATCTATTACAATCTTTACAACACATATATGCTAACAATATGCTACTCTTCACTAAGTAGAACTTGACGGCTTCACACTTCATGGCTTCACACTTGCTTCACACTTCACACTTGAGCATCTGTAAAAGAGGAACAACCACAAATTTAAATCTCAATTGCAGTATAGGCCATATGCAGAAGCAGTTCAAAGTTGAAACAACATCAATTAAACACACGCGCACAGAAACATAGGAGTCAAAATGCAGTATAGGACCAGGACAAGGAAACTCCCGTTATCAAATCAACACACAGCTTGTAGCAAAACAGCAACAGAATACATTATAACAAGAGCATCATGCTGGAAAGAAACAACACAGAAACATGTGGATATCTCATGTGAGCATCATGCTGTGGTTTTATTAAACAATGATACAGCAACAGAATACAATATCTTCAATGCAAATTATGGTACTTGTAGCAAAACAGTTTGAAACAACAACTACACAATACATTATAATGAGAGTAAGCTTGAATCAAACATTGACAGATTGCTGCTAGTGCATACTACTATGATTCACACTAGAGCAAATTTTCAGAAGAACAAATAATGAAAACTGTGCAAATGCTCAAGAACTGGTACTTGCTGTACCAGGAATAGGTACTTGCATACTGAAGTTTTCAGAAGAACAAATAACTGAAGCGATTATTCATGAACATGCGTATTAAAGGAACAAGAACAGAAAATTTTCAGTAGCACTTGTCATTGGAATTCAGAAGCATTTATCACACAAATTCAGAACTGGAGGTAAGTGATGAGGCAGCAACGGAATAATGACCTCCTGCCAGCTCTCAAGTGGAAGATGATCCATAGACAAGCAAAGTGCCAAGATTCTGGAAGAACAAAAAAATCAGTATAATTAATTAGATTCTGCTGCTAAGTGCCAAGTCTCAAGGAGGCCACCACACAGGAGCAGTCCTGAGAAGGAACAAAAAAATTATCAGTAACATGGTTTGGTTTACTATGCCAACCAAGTATCTCATATAACTGAGTATACTTCTATGGAAACTAAGCTCTTGTTTGACAAGTCCCAGCACCTGCTATGCTAGAAAATCAAGGAATTTGTGCAAACGCCACATAGCGCTGTTGCAACTTCTTACTACCATATTTAAAATCCAATGAGTTATTAATCAAAACTAAACCATTTCATCAAAGAAAAGTGGAAACATTAATAAAAGTAGCCTGTGTGGTTATTATACAAATTACAGTCACCTACTTCATTAAAGAAATTACCGTTCTGCTCTGAATAGTATGCGCTTTAGAATTCCTATTTCCAAATATCTCTGTCAGCATACTAATCACCCATTAGTGCAATAGGTACTCGTTGGTCCAGATTTTGCCTTGGACTAAAGGTGATATAAGGAGGAAACATTGCGCAGGCACATGACAGTAGATGACTTAATTAGGTAGTACTAAAACGACTTGCAACACACAACAAGATTTGCATGAACAGGTAAAACCTAGCAAGTACTTGTACTGGGATGCTGTCCATCCAACAGAGACAATAGGATAGCAGTACACGAAAACATAACCATGTATTCAGGCTAAGCAAATCTTGACAGCAAACAACAACCATGGTGATATGGGATGCATCAATGCTTAGGGGATTAAATCATCATATTATTAGCTAGGGAACCATCAGTATCATAGAGAGCACATATATGAGCCGAAAGCTAATTAACCGAAAGTAATGCCCAGCTAGACCAAAAGCTGGATTAGTCGAAAGCACATATATGAGCCGTGCCGTCGAGTCCCGCAGCCACCAACTCGCGCCGCTCGCTGGCGCGGTCACCACCTTCTTCGTCGACGCGGCGGTGCTGCCAGACCTGCAAAAAACAGAGGAGGTGTCTGGAATCAGGCGACAGAATCAGGCGAATGGACATCAGACTTGCCAACTAATTAACTATAGCATGCTACAAAAACATTTCATTAACAAATTTGATTCAGGAACTAGCTTATTGAGTATGACAAAAATGCTTAGAATAAAAATCATTTCAAGAAATGCTGTAGTAGCTAAAAAACAAATGCTGGAAAATAAAAATAACGTATTTAAAAATGAGGCTATAGCTGGGCGCATTGGACCAGAGCATATGGATGTGATCCAGTCGAAAAGACCAGACACAGGCTAGCCATCGCTAGCAACTACGTAGTACTAGCAAACGGTACATGCTTCACATGTGAGAATGTACACAATTTGATAACTGATGTTATGCTCCATGCTCAGCCATTAAGATACATGACCCCTAGTTACTAAAAAAACTCATTTCAAACACAAGAACAGAAGAAAGTTTGGGAGCATGCAGTTGGATTTGCTGTGGAGCATGTGTGTGTAATACGTACTAGCAACGAAATGAAGTGTCGATTGGAAAATTCCCCATCGACGGGTGAGAGCTGAGAGGATGATTTTGCATGGGAGGGAGTGGAGTGGTGAAAAGTGTACAGTGATGCTCATATTGCCGGCTTTGGCATAGCAGAATACAAACTGAATAAAAATGACTTAGTTCGTCCACTTGAATAAGAATAGCAAGTCATGAAGCTACTGGCGCCCACACACAGATAATGTGTATAGAAATGGTAGCTAGAAACTGACCTAGTACCATGTGAATGATATTTATAGACGATTCATGAAACGAATATGCCCCCCTAAATAGTTATTAACAGGACTTAAAAGTGTATAAGAATGGTTCAGCTTTCATTATAAGATGTGTGCAACATTGCCATCCTTCAGAAGGAAGCTACAGGGAGTCTCAAGGAAATTAAACCTGCAAAGAGGCTGTGATGCAGTCAAGAGGAAAATGTGCAGAAAATACTACAACCATTCCTCATTTCACCATCACATATCCACATCCCCTGTGCAGGTGGAATTTGTCTTATCCATCTTCATAGTGGCTCCCTTACATGCCAACCACACTCGCACCAATAAACCTTGACGCAAATATGACTATAGCATATACTGTATACCACAGTAGCAATCAGTGGCAATCGTGCAACCAAGTTGAATAAACTAGAAACCCCTAAAAATTATCTGTAAATGGAACCAGTGATTGTCATAGGCTCCAACTTCTCCACACGTACACCTCAACTAATTCTACGAACTGCTGAACTAATGGCACGACTAAGTAAGGCCCAAACGAGGCTTCGATCTGAATTTGGGAGCAGTAAACTGCTGATTCCGAACGAGACGCGTGCACACATAGCTCAGTGGCATTGAGCTACGTAGGACTCAAATCCGCGCGACGGGAACAACTGATAACACTATGCAGATGCGATGGGAAATTAAGAAACAGAGAACACCTAGGTGCTCCAGTGGCGAAAAGCAACGGCCAGGAACAGAATCGGATAATAGATCCTTGCATACAGCTAAGAAATAAAGTTGAGGTTCTCACGTTGTGGTCGAGGAACTTGAGGAGATCGAGCGGCACGGCATGGTAGCGGTCATAGACGGGGCCGACGACGGCCTTGACGGTCCCCTGACGTAGTCGACACCGGGGCGGAGCGGGCCGGCGCCCTGCTTGGCGTACGCGTAGGCTGCGGCGACCAGCAAGACAGCCTGCACAGCCACCTGCTGCACGAACTCTAGCTACCTCAGCATGGCCTCCTCCTCCTCGGGCGTCCTCTCCACCGTCACATCCTCCTGCGCGCGCGCCAACAAACCACAATCAGCACCAAATCAAGGAAGACGAAGAACTTTTTCGATTGAGTCGATTTCGCTGCTAGGGTTTCGAGGATTCGGTGGATGTATTTGGCGACGCGATCTTGTTCCCCATCACCGCCGCGGCGCCCCTCTGCCTCCACCGAGAGGGCGGACACACACGCGCCCATCTCCACGGTGCAGCAAAGGATGGTGAGTCCGACGACGCGCGCAGTGGATGGGCGCGGGAGAGGGTGGAGCAACGGTGCTTGGAGGCTCGAGCTCCACCGGAGGGAGGTGGCCGACGCACGCAAGAATGGAGACGGAGGTCGGGGGCGGGAGGGCGAGTGGTTCTGACTTGGATTGGATCTGGGAGGGAGAAGGGGGCAGCGGCGGCTGGAGTGGGTGGGGATCTGAGTTAGGGTTTGGGTGGTTGGACTGTGGGTGGGACGAGGGATGAGAGGGTGAGGTGGGTATGGGCCGTTGGATCTGTGAGTATCTGACGGTCTCTGATGCTTGATCCGTGTGAACATGTCCAGGACCAATCAAAAGGAAGTATAGGCTTTGATGATGTTATGACCATGTAAATTGGTCTTAATCGATTAACAATAAGCAAAGAACTACGAGTCAGCCAGATGATTTTGTCTAGAAATCATCCGCCTAGCTAGCCGCCCGATCTGCACATTGGCTATCATTGGATCACATCAATATGTCACGACAGCACCGAGCATGAAAAAGCTCCATTGCAGTGTCGAGGAGATCCAACGCAGCACCACGACGCCCAGCGGTAAGTTCCCTTCTCTTTTTATGACAATGTTTAAGTACGGTTCCCTCAAATAACTGGAGGTAGTTTCATACTAGGTGGGATTTTCGACGATTCACTATGAAGCGGGTCAAATTTTAATTACAGTTGCCTCATAGTTTGCTCAAATGATTCCATATTTCGCACAAGTTTGCATCTTGGAATGGCAAACAATGTTGCCTAAGGAAGTTTTCATTTTCTTTGGACGAAAAAACCATTTTCCATTTTTTGAGTGCCCAAAAGGAGGTTTTTTTTGTGAAGGACCTCCCATATATTTGTTGCAAAATTGGACCGAATCATTTTTCTAAAATACGAGGCCGTATTTAATGCACAATTGACCAAATGGTTGGGTGTAAAAAGTTTTGATCCACCTCTCGTGAAAAAGACAAATTTTCGCCGATTCAGTTGGAAGCGGGTCAAATTTGAACTGTAGCTGCCTTCTAGTTTGCTCTTTATTTTTTCCAAAAATCTTTTCTAGGTACATAAGTATCTATTTTATCAGAGAAACACCAAAAAAATTCCAAGATTCAACCACTAGCTAGGAACGATCATTCCCGCCGTTTTGACCGCATTTTGAAACGGGCATAAACAATTCAAAAAAATCAAAAAATGGGAAACCTTCGCATTGTGTCATTATATGTGGCCAAGTTCCCAGGAAAAATAACAAACTTGTAATGCGGCAATTATTTTAAAAAAGTGTTCTCAGAAACGAGCTATCACGTGTGGAGATCATTGGCTTTCAAGCCAAATGATCAATCTTATGGCCACATTCATGGAATAGTTTGCTTAAATGATCTCATATTGTGCACAAGGGTGCATATTGGAATGGCAAACAATGTTGCATAAGGAAATTTTCATTTTCTTTGGACGAAAAAACCATTTTCCATTTTTCGAGTGCCCAAAAGGAGGTATTTTTGTGAAGGGCCTCCAAAATAATGGTTGCAAAATTGGATCGAATCATTTTTCTAAAATACTAGGACATATTTAATGCACAATTGACAAAATGGTTGGGTGTAAAAAGTTTTGATCCACCTCTCGTGAAAAAGACAAATTTTCGCCGATTAAGTTGGAAGCGGGTCAAATTTGAATTGCAGCTGCCTCATAGTTTGCTATTTATTTTTTCCAAAAATCATTTCTAGGTACATAAGTATATATTTAATCAGAGAAACACCAAAAAAGTTCCAAGATTCAACCACTAGCTAGGAACGGTCATTCCCGCCGTTTTGACCGCATTTTGAAACGGGCATAAAAAATTCAAAAAAAATCAAAAAATTGGGAAACCTTCGCATTGTGTCATTATATGTGGCCAAGTTCCCAGTAAAAATAACAAACTTTTAATACTGCAATTATTTTAAAAAAGTGTTCTCAGAAACGACCTATCACGTGTGGAGATCAATGGCTTTCAAGCCAAATGATCAATCTTATGGCCACATTCATGGCATAGTTTGTTCAAATGATCTCATATTGTGCAGAAGGGTGCATATTGGAATGGCAAACAATGTTGCCTAAGGAAGTTTTCATTTTCATTGGACAAAAAAACCATTTTCCATTTTTCGAGTACCCGAAAGGAGGTTTTTTTGTGAAGGAATTACCAAATAATTGTTGCAAAATTGGACCGAATCATTTTTATAAAATACTAGGACATATTTAATGCACAATTGACAAAATGGTTGGGTGTAAAAGTTTTTGATCCACCTCTCGTGAAAAAGACAAATTTCCGTCGATTCAGGTGGAAGCGGGTCAAATTTGAACTGCAGCTGCCTCATAGTTTGCTATTTATTTTTTCCAAAAATCATTTCTAGTTACATAAGGACCTATTTAATCATAAATACATGGTTTGGTGGCGATACGTCGAGGTTTGGGCGGTGGTCGAGGGCCCCAACTCTAGAGCGCATAAACTCGCATGCCCGTCGCGTGGTCACCGCGTGACCGTAATGTTGCCATGTGTTCTGGGCGGCCTAGGCATGTCCAGTGGGTTGGGCACTCCCCAGGTTGGTGCTAGGAAGAAAATTGCAACATAAGATTCTCACGAGGAGACCGATCGATGCTCAAACATGAATTAGCAGCCAAGTGTTTGATTAGCCGTACGTGAAATGCACATGGCCAATGGGCGTGAGTTTTGGCTGAGGATGATCATCTACTAAGGTGAATGTCTTCAAAAAAAATTAGCTCAAAAGGAGGATCCTAGGTGGTACTTGCTTTGCAAAGTACCACGCTGGACAAAAATATGAATGTTGAAGCTGGGCTCAAAATAATGAATGGAGTGAGCTGAAATTTTGTGGAGGATGGTTATTTGGGCATAGGAAAGCATTGTAGAAAATTGATACCATTTGGACATGCCAAAGTAGTACTTCCTTCACAATGCTCTTCTATGGACACAAAGTTGGGAAAACTAGTGAGAGAGATTGGATGAACGAAATGAGCTCAAAATTGGTGTAGGTAAGTTACTTAGGTATGGTCATGCGCTGGTAAATTTTCAGATCATTTGGGTAAGCCTAGCTAGTACTTACTTCACAAAGCTTCTCTCGAGGTAGAAACTTTGGAAATTTCCCGAGAAAGACTTACTAGGAAAATTGAGCTGAATATTATCATGTGGCAATGATTTGGGTATGGAAGAGTGCCCGAAAAGTTTGAGGGTAATAGGAGGGGTCTATATAACACTTGCTTTGCAACATGCCAATTTGGCCATAAAATATAAATTGAACCTGGGCTCACATAGATGATTTGACTGAGCTGCAATTTGGAGTAGGGTGATAATTTGGGCATATGAAGGAGCTGTATAAATTTCATGTCATTTAGAGATATAAAAAAGGTACTTCCTTCACAATGCTTCTAGGTGGACAAAAACTTTGGAAATTTGCCGAGGAAGATTTGCTAGGCAAATGGAGCTGAATTTTGTCATGCGGTAATGATTTGAATAGGAAAGAGTGCCCAAAAATTCCAAGGGCAATCAAGAATATACAAATAGCACTTCCTTCATAAAGTGTTGTTGTGAACAGAATAGGAAAATGGATATTGTTGAATTAGTTTTGAACTAGGCAAGGAAGGATTTTTACATATTTGATGAAGATATGCCCCAAAGAATTTATGAGATTTTTTTGGGAATTTTGGGAATGATAGAAATATAGGTTGCTTCACAACCTAGGGCAAAAACTGCTACATGGACATGACACATAGGCAAAACTGATGAGATGGCGCCTAGTCATCACAACCCACCACAATCTACAAGGCTATGACCATCTATATTGGTCATTAACAACTAGAAATAAGGCGGTGGACTAGCACTATTTGCTTTGTGACCATTTCGTGTAAGGAAATTACGACCTTTCTGACCAAAATGGTCACAATGGTTTAGGGTTTGGAGCCCCCTGAATAGCTTTTGACCAATTGGTCTAAAATGGTCATAAATTTATGACCAATTCTTTGAGGGTCATTGACAGAAGGTCATAAGTTGACATATTTCTTGTAGTGGAGTCAGTTCATTGTCCACGACGGTGGTACTTTTGCGCTTGGCGTCGGCTTCCGGGAAGCAGATCCGAGACCGTGGAAGACGATGTCGGGGAAGAGGCTCCGTGTACGACGATGACGGTGGACCGGCTCCAGTGTGGCGTACGAGGTCGTCGATGAGGCAGATGCGCTGCGGTGGACGAGTGCGCCGATGTAAAGGGGAGGAGAACGAACGCTGCGGTGCTATGGAGAAGTCTATTTTGCAGTGGGGATAGAAAATGGGGAGTATTCAGGTGTACTACTCTGGGTGCCGGGGTAGGGTTGGCTGGGTAGGGTGAACCTGAAGTTACGAAAACAGCCCCCTACCAAGCGTCATCTGTAGGCCTGTTCCGAAGGCTATGATGGTAACTTCCCACTGCTCGAATCAGGGTCGCGGGAGATTTTCCCGCCGACCTCAAAATTTTGTGACACTGGACTCCTCGTGTGGCGTGTTGAGTGATTCGGCTAAGCAACTAGCGAGTAGTAGTAGTAAACTCTGCATATTAAGTTTGACCGAAGTCAAACTTCCTAAAGTTTGACCAAGTTTATAGAAAAATATAAACATTTACCATAACAAATATGTATGATGTGAAAGTACATTCAATAATGAATCTAATGGTATTTATTTGTTATTGTATATGTTAATATTTTTTGTTATAAGCTTTCTAAGAGTTTACAAAACTTGACTTTGACCAGTGCTAATACGCGGACTTAAATAAAAACGGAGAGATGCACTACAAAAAAAATACACTTCCGTGATGATACATGTTTGTCACAGTAGGTCGCGTTTTCTGTCATGCATGTACATCCATGACGATTTTATGACAGAATCAAGATAGTCATACCTGTGTTGTCGTAGAAGTGTTCCATGACATTACCAAAATTATCATCACGGAAGTGTCCACTTCCATGACGATAAATCACGCGTCACGAAAGTGCTTTCGTCAAGGGTGACCGACACGTGGCATCCACCGTAGTGGAACGCCGTTAACCTATCGGGTCGGGTTTTGGATCCGATAACCCGTTAACAACCCCGACCAATGGGGATTTTCCACATGTAAAATCATCATTGGCTGGAGGAAACACGTGTTGGCTCATCGCTGGGACAGATGTCATCCACTCATTGGACAGAAGATGCCTATGATACATCGACACGTGGCACGGCCCAACAGAGGCCCATTCTTGTGAAAAGGCCGACCCGTTTGACTTGGTCAAAAGGTGGCGGGCCGGCCCATGGAAAGCCTGTTAACGATATGTTCACATATAGACCATTTACAGCCCGCTAACCCAAGGCCCGTTACGCCCTATTCGAATTAGGCCCAGTAGCGTCATCTGGGCCATCCAATATGATTCCAGCCTGTTTTCACTTCTGGCCCATGTATGGCCCATGACGTCTTTTGGCCCATATGAGGCCCTATGTATCTCTTGACCTATTAACGGCCCGTGGTGAAACTGGCCCGTAATGAACAGTGTATCACTTTACTCCCATTAACAGCCCGTGGTGAAACTTGCCCGTAAAGAACAGTGTATCACTTTATACCCATTAACGGCCCGTTATTCCGTTGGGCCGTTTCCAGCCCATGTTATCTTTCGGCCTTCTCATAGCCCATTTATTCTTGGGCTATTTTCCAGCATTCGTTTACTTATGGCCCGTTACTGTCATTTTCTGCTTGTGGGCCAAATTCAGCCTGTGGTTACAGTCAACCCGTTTGTGGTCCGTTAATACGTTAGGCCGTTTTCATAGCGTCACCAAATACGGCCTATTAACGATGGCCCGTTATGGTCTGCCCATGAACGGACGATTCCAACTCTAGCCCGTTTACGACCTGAATGCGGTCTGTTTGGCCCATGTTTGGCCAATCGATCATATGGCCTGTATAAGGCCCATTGATGATACGGTCCATAGAAGGCCCATTGTTTCTACGGCCGGTAGAAGGCCCATTGTTTCTATGGCCCGTAGAAGGCCCACTGTTTATACGGCCCGTAGAAGGCCCACTGTTTCTACGGCCCGTAGGAGGCCTAGTGTCACTACAGTAAATATTAACCCATGGTTATTGTGGCCTAGTTTTAAAAAATTGGTTATTGCAGCCACTAGCAAACCGCAGAAAAAGAACTACACTGACTACAAGCAAACAAATAAACAAGACAACAAGGAAATAAATAAGCAAGCAACTTACACTAGGCTATCACGGCTATTACACATATTACATCCACTGGGCATCAAAGTTCGCCACCAGTGCAAATATAGGGAACACAATAGCATATAAACGCCGCAGCAAAACAAGTCCAGAACTGAAACCACTTCAGGAGAGCTCAAGAAACAGTATCTTGGGTACCCATAATGCTGGTAAGATGCTTAGCAAGCTTATTAACTTTCTCTTGTTTGGCGCTTAAGTCCTCCAGCACTTGTTGTTGCACCAAAAAGTATGTATCTGAATTCTGCAGGGACATCCTCAGTCCTTCGGCTTCCTGTCGCATAACATCTGATCGATGTCTTTCAACTTGAAGTTGAGACTCAAGAAGCCGAACTGATTCAGGCAATGAGTTTGAAGAGCTGGTGCCAGCAGTGGTAGCCAGTAACTCGAACACTACATCAAGACAGGACTTTGGGGTTGTCTCAGTGTCTTCAATATAGTTTTTATCAGATTTCTTGGAGACCAATAGGGATGTCTCACTATCTTGAACCTTATCTGCATTACTTCCTTTACCATTGCATAACATGGTACTCTTCTCCAATATTTTATACGCGTTCTAAAATAGAAACAAACAAACACATCTCAGGTTTACAATGTAGTATATGAAACTCATTTTGGTAAACCAGTTCAGTAGTAAGGTGGACAGGATAACAGCATGAAACAAACATATATCTATGTAGTATGGTCACTGTATGGTCTATATCATTCTAGTTTATGTTGCCAAATCAAGATAGATACAGTTCGATTCATATCTATTTAAGACAAAGCAGCATAGACAGAATATAAGTGTGGGAAACTACACAGCAATAACAACAGTTGTAATGTGCATGGCATGAGAACATAACTGTTTATTCAATTGAAACTGAAATCAACATAGAGCAAGTTACAACAGCAAACAGCCAAACACGTTGAAGAAATAGGTTTAAAACATACCTGTTGCGCCATTGGAGTTTCAATTGCATCCTCCAAATTTGAAATTAGTTGGTATCAGTAAATACAGTGATGCAAGAGCAAAGTAGTATGAACCATAGCTACGGAACCGGACCTGAGAACAATTCTTCTTCTTCTTTAAGCATTGACTTCGGGTTCGGAGTGGTGGTCCTCGTGATTTGGGCACTACAGTTTCCTTACTAACTGCTCGTGTTTGGATGCTCTATGGTGGAGACGGTGCTGTGTCAATGGGAACTGGGTGTCTATCTTCTGGGGTTGGGGTTAGAAGGGGTGTAGCTGGTTCTCTGTCCAACTGGATAGGGGTACAATCTACATGAGTGTAGTTTTTGTGTGGTGGGGCTGGTTCTTGGGCAAGTACAACTGTGGTTCTATCTGCATCGACAGGTAGCACGATCTTTTTTGAAGACCGTGTTTTTACTCCCACAGATACTGCCATCACTCCCTCCAATTGAAATGGCTGATAAACAAGAAAAGTAATTGAATGTACAAACATTGTAAGATAGACAGGTGCAATGGATAGTAGGGAAGAAAACAGGGCATGAAATAATTCACATTTATGTTGTCTAAGCAAACAGAATAGCAGGACATAATTTCACATATATGATGGCTAATTAAACAGGATAGCATGACACAATTTCACATGTATGATGGCTAACTAAACAAGATAGAATGACATACTTCAAAATATGATGACTATGTAAACAGGATGACATGATATAACTATACGATGTGTCTATTAAAGTGGTTGGCATGCCATAAATCACAAACATGCCGTCGATGGAAACATGATGGCATGATATAATTCACGGATGGAATGACATAATTTAAAATATGATGACTATGTAAATAGGATGAGATGATATAACTATATTATGTCTTTAGAAAATGGGTTGGCATGCCATAATTCAGATATATGCTGTCTATGTAAACATCATGGCATGACATAATTCAAATATATGATTTATATACTAAGGAAGTGAGCAGAGGGCAATCACATATATGATGTGTCAACTAAGGAGATGCCATTCAATATTGTGTATATGATGTAAAAACTAAGCATTGCAATACAACATATGCATTATATGAGTAATATAACCCTGCCAAGTTTGAGCATACACCTCAGCAGGATAATAGGACTGGTCATCTGCCTCTGAATCCTCCTCTAAAGAGCTATCTATAACCAACAAGATATCTACTTCAGCAGGTAGCATTGTCTGCTCTGAAGACCTTGTTTTCACTCCAGATTTCTCCATCACCAATTCAAATGGCTGATGCGCAGGAAGAGCAGCTAAATATACAAACATTGTCGACAAAATCAATGAGAAATACAAAAAAGGACGACATGCTATAGTTCACATATATGACGCTTGCCTAAACAACATGGCATTGCATAATTCACATACATATTGCCTTGCAACAAGATAACATTGCGTAATTCACATATATAATGTATTGCAACAAGATGGCATTGCATAATTCACATATATGGTAATTAGACACTAAACAGGTGGCATTCACACAAAGCATGTCTAAACTAAGCAAATGACATAGCAATGCAAGATACCATACGCACGATATGAGCAACATAACCCTGCCAAGTTAGGGCATGCACCTCGGGGGGGGAGGGAAATATGACTGGTCATCTGTCTCTGAATCCTCCTCTGAGGAGCTATCAGTAACCAGCAAGACATGCGCTTCGTCAGATAGCATTGTCTGCTCTGAAGACCTTGTTTCCACTCTAGATTTTTCCATGACCGTGTCGAAGGCTGATGCACAGGAAGATTAATTGAATGTACTAAAATTTTTGAAAAATTTAACACATAATAAAAAAATGATGGCATGATATAATTCACAAATAAGATGACTGGCTAACCAGGGTGGCATTGCAAAATTCACATATATGATGCTTGGCTAGACAAGATGCCATTGCATGATTCACATATACGATAAAGAAACTATACAGATGGCATTGACTCAAAGCATGTCTAAACTAAGCAGATGACATCTTTAATGTATACAGTAAGCAATGCAAGGCACCATATGCATGATATTACCAACATCAGCATGCCAAGTTAGAGCGAAGACCTCATGGGGTAAATAGGAGTGGTCTTCTCCTTCTGAATCCCCCTCTGAACAGTTATCTTCCTCTTGATTACGATCCGAAATGGGTGGAGGGGCTGCCTTTGCGCCCACCATGGAACGACGTCTGCATGAAATTTTATTGCCACACAAGGCTCGTCTCTTTTGCTCTACATGATCAGTTCCATTGTGTACAATAACTAGCATGCATAGGAATAAAACATAGTGAGATTATGTAAGGAGTGCATGCACAAATCCAGAGTGATGGTACCAAACTGTGGATAGACCCGAAACCAATGATAGCAGGCAGATAATAGCTTTAGTTAAAAAATACAGATAATGGCTCCTTTAATGTTTGTTTGCACCCAACACGAAACTCATAGTAGATACCGGAGTTTAACCAGATAGTACTGATTGCTGCCCCAATATGTACCACACAACCATTTAAAAACTCAAGTTTCAGCATTAGTTTGGACCTGACTTGGAGTCTAATAGGTGAACACGACGATAATGTAGCATGTCATCATATTAAGCGACGCATAACGTAAGCAGACACGGAAGAGTGCGACCTCTCTTGCGGACCCGTGTAGTCCTCAAGGTCATCTGCTCAGTTGATGATGGTAATGCAGTTGCCGTGGCTGCCGGCAGCGGGGAAGAAGATCTGAGGCGGCGAAAGACAGTCTGGAGAGCGGATCCCTGCTGTGGTGAACCCTTCCATCATTGGAGCAGCTGAGCTGGGGTGGAACACAGCGCCGCAGGACAAACCACACAAAGTTTTCTTTGACACATATCTGTAACAGGAGTAATTGAGTAAGGGCTTGTTTGAATTTGAGGATTCTAACAATGAAGGGATAGGAAATAGATAGGAATAGGATAGGAATGCATGCGCAAAACAGAGAATTTAAAAACACGGGATTTCTGCCAATCTGGGTGTTTGATTCACAACAATTGGAAGATCACAGGATGCAAAAGAGCATGGTGAGATTAAGTCAAACCAAAAGAAAATGTACGGTTATAATGCTATTATGCTACTATCTCTTAGTCTTGTGCTTGATGAATAGGAATATTAAAAGGTGGAGAAGTGGAAATTAGAATTCCTACGGTTTTTCTTTCAAGGAGACACTAAAGGAACAAATCCTACAGTTTTCCTTTGCTCCATTCCTTTGCACCAAATTTGTCGGTGTACAAAAAGAGGGGTACACTTTTTGTACCCCTATAACTGTGCACGGGCAGTCTGAGCCACGGGCACCACTACACTGAGCAAGGCAAGGGAGGTGAGCCAAGGTAAGGCCGAAGCTCAGGAGAAGCGGAACGACACCAAGACCAAGACCACAAAGAGCAAAGGGGACGAAGCGGACCCCCCGGCAAGATCCTTGCCTTTTAGCAAACCCGGCAAGACCCTTGCCATGGCAGCTTGCCTAGTGAGTCACCCTTGAGTCCACTGCCCCCATGGGGGCAAGGATTCGGGAGACATTCCCGTGGTGGCATGCAGATCTTTGTGAAGACATTCAAGATCAGATACACCCTTTAGAAGATGATGATCCTTGGCGGGATCCCAGCCAAGGAGGACCACAAGGCCCCCGGCAAGAGCCTTTCCGGGGATGACAGCAGGCGCCACAGCAAGACCCTTGCCGGGGCCCCGGCAAGGCCCTTGCCAAGAACACCCGTAGGGCCACCATCAGGTCCATGCCAGTCAAACTTCCACCGCCGTTCGCATGCAGCCGCCGACCCAACCAGCTGGGCAGGCACCTGCGTGGCGGCATGCGGATCTTCATGGAGACCCACCACTGCACCACCTCAGCTGCCTGCCTGCCTACATGGCACCGGGGCGCTGCTGGCCAGGGCATGTGTCGACACGAGAGGGAGCGGCGACGGACGAGACATGACTCTCCCCCGTCCTTGATAAAGCGAGGACACCTAGGCAAGATGCATTAAATGCGCCTTGTCATGTAATGTGAGGGATAACCTCACATCACTGTACCCTTTCCACCTCCTGTGTGCCACTCTGGCAACCCCTTTCCTATAAAAGGAGGCCCGAGGCGACCAGGAGGAGGATTCGGCTTTTTGGAGCTCCTCACGCCCCATAGTTAGCTCAAGAACACAAATATACAATCCACCAAAGCAGGAGTAGGGTTTTATGCATCCTCGTGGCCCGAACCTGGATAAACGAACCGTGTGCTATCTGTTTGATCCGCTCTTCTCACGACCCCGCGCCCCGCAACCGTAGTAGGGATTCTTGTGATCCCATAGGTGTCGTTCCCACCGACATCTTTGGCGCGCCAGGTAGGGGGCGCAGTTGTGAGAATCGGCTTTAGCAGTTAGTTCGACGCTTCTTCATCGTCATGGTGCCCAAGAAGAAGACGACGGTGGTGGCTGGCCCGTCGGAAGCCGGACATCCCGTCCCGACGCGGGTGAGCAGCGGACCGGTCGTAGAAAGGACTCGAGGCGCTGTTCGCGAACACCAACACCGTCCCAGCAGCCGGAGTTTGGGAGGCATCGATGTCCATGTGCCTGGTAACGGGCCGCACGCCGCCAAATCCAAAGATGGAGCGAGGCCCTCCGCGGGTGGCGCGGGGCCTTCCAAGATCGCTACCACCCCGCCTGAAGGCGATGCGAGGGCCTCCAAGACTCCCACGCCGGCGCCGACGGCGCACTCCTCTCAAGCGGCGCGCGACGAACGGCGCAATCACGCCGAAGACCCCGGGCGTCGCCGTGGGAAGAGCCCCGAGCGCCACTCCCGGGAGGTAGAAGACCTGCCCACTCGCCGAGGCACTGGTGAAGATGGCATGCGACCGCGGGGTCATGATAGAGCTCCTTCTGACATGGTCAGAAGTCAAAGCACGTCGCGATCCATGCATGTTTCGCTGCCACCAACGCCAGCAGAAGCCCTGGCACACGCGCAGTTGCTCCTAGATTTTCCTCCCACTATGGGGAAACTCGACGAATGGAGAGCCACTATCCGAAGCCTTGTTGCGGTGGCCAACAAAGACGAACCGAGTTCGGTGGGGCCCCCGGGTCGACGCTCCGACGGAGTCCCACGCACTAGTGGCAGGAAAGCTGGCGGCGCCACGACCACGGTGCACTCGCCTCCTCCTCGCCTGGCACGGACGCCAACCCGTCGCGACATTGCGGGCGACGAAATCTCCATATCATCGTCCGACCCGCGGACCCACTGTGACTAGCGCCAAGTCCTTCGGGAGCGAGAACATGAAGACGCTCGAACCACTATCGAGCGCCAGCGCGGAGCGTGCCACCAGTCAGACAGGCGAGCAGGGCCTGCTGTGAACCACCCAGCACCGGAGAGCCCTGGAGGCCTACCTTACGAGGTAGGCTGTCCGACTTTTACCCATGAGCTGCGGCAGTTCCAGTGGCCCACTCACCGCACCTTCAAACCTGACGTGGGCGAAAAGTACAGCGGCAAGACCCACCCGTCCGAGTTCCTCAGCATCTACACCATTGTGATGCAAGCTGCCGAAGCCCGCGACGATAAGGTGCTTGCGAATTACTTTTTGTTGGCTCTTAAACCCAACGCCATGTCATGGTTGATGCACTTGCCGGTAGACTCTATTTCCTCCTGGTCGGATTTGTGCCATGAGTTTGTGGGCGCCTTTACTGGAGGCCACCAAGCCCATGGCCAAGCGAGCGACCTGCACGTCATTCCCCAGAAGGGAGGCGAGAGTCTCCGCAAGTATATATAGAGGCTCAGCCGGATACAGTACAATATCCCTGATGTTCACCCTGCCGCCATCATCAGCGCGTTCCATCAGAACGTGCGTAACCGCGAGATGCGCGAAGAGCTGGCAATGAACAAGGTGAAAGATGTAGCCGAACTCTATGTTGTTGCTGATAGATGTGCCTGGGCTGAAGAGGGAAGGAAGTACCCCGGCGAAGACGCCGGTGTGGAAACCGACTCCTCAGATGAAGATGCTGCCGCCCCGGCGAAGAATGGCCGGCGCCGCAACAAGAAGCGCAAAGGTAAAGCCGTGCTTGCCGTCGAGGGATCTGATGACACCGGCTCCACCAAGAAAACCAAGGCAAATGACCCCGACAAGGAAATTGCCGGATGTGTCGCCTACCGGGCCTTGGCGGTTGCCGAGAAGCCAGGAAACTCCGACAAGCGATACTGCAAGATCTATCGCACCAAAGGCCATGCTCTCCAAGACTGCCGACAGGTTGAGCTCCTCGCTGAGAAGCAGAGGGCTGAATATGAGAGGCGGGACAAGGAGAAGGGCCAAGACGGTGCTAAGGGGTCCGGCAAGAAGCATGACGACTAGGCGGGCCGTCGCGACAAGGATAAACAACAGGAGAGGCCCGCCCGGGGCCGTGACAAAAAGCCAGAAGATGACAATCATGAAGAGGATGACGAATCCGGCGACCAAGAGTTTCAGAAAGCTACAGAGGCCATGTGCGTCGATGGCGGTGCCTCGCTGCATACTTCTCACCGCCAGCTTAAACAGTTGGCGCGAGAGATTATAGCGGTAGAGCCGTCGTTTGATGCCCAAAGGCCGCTGAAGTGGTCCAGCACACCTATCATTTTGGACACTGAGGATCACCCTGATCGCACTACTGCGGTCAGGTGCTTGCCATTGTTGGTTTCACCAACAATACGCAACCTCAAGGTGACAAAGATGCTAGTCGATGGCGGGGCCGGTCTGAACTTGATCTCGCCTGCCGTGATCGAGAAACTTCAAATTCCTGATGGAGACCTCGAAGAGACGGGCACGTTTCAGGGGGACAACCCGGGAAGAAGCCAACCTAAGGGAAAGGTCACGCTGCCCGTGACTTTTGGAAGCGATCTGAACTACAGGACGGAGAGGGTCATGTTTGATGTTGCCAAGATCCCCTTGTCCTACAACGGGATCCTTGGCCGCCCAGCGCTGGCCAAGTTCATGGCGGCGTCACACTACGCCTACAACACCCTGAAGATGCCAGGACCTGTGAAGATCATCACCATCCCCTCCGATAAGAAAGATGCGCTGATTTGCGCTGACCAACTATACCAGCAAGCAGTTGCAGCAGCTGCCGCCACTAGGGCACTTGCTCCTGGCGCTGGGACCTCGGGAGGGAAGAACAAGAAGACCAGTGAGACCTCGGACACCCACTCCGGCAAGCGCACCTCTCCGGAGTGTAGCGCTCCCATCGAGGACGTGCCAGAGAGCTCCACCGGCGGAAACAAGAAGCCCAGGGCCATACCGCCGGGAACCAAGAAGGTTTCTGTCAATGAGGATGGCATGGGAGGGGCTTTCACCATAAGCTCCACCCTTGACGACAAATAGGAAGATGCGCTCGTCACCTTCTCGCGGGCGAATGTCGATGTGTTTGCATGGCAAGCTTCCGACATCCCCAGCGTTCCCAGGGAGGTGATTGAGCACCACCTTGCTGTCTGTCCTCATGCGCGGCCCGTCAAGCAGAAGTTCAGAAAGCAAGCTTTGGAACGACAAGAGTTCATCACAGAGGAGATCCCGAAACTGGAAGCAGCGGGTTTGGTAAGAGGAGTGCTCCATCCAACGTGGTTGGCCAATCCGGTCGTAGTGCGCAAGGCTAATGGGAAGTGGAGGCTGTGTATTGATTACAGAGATATCAATAAGGCTTGTCCTAAGGACCCCTTCCCGTTGCCGCGCGTCGACCAGATTGTTGACTCCACATCTGGGTGTGATCTGTTGTCATTCCTCGATGCCTACTCCGGCTACCACCAGATCTTCATGACAAGAGAAGACGAAGACAAAACATCATTCATCACCCCATGTGGTATGTATTGTTTCATGCGGATGCCTTTCGGGCTGAAGAGTGCTGGTTCGACGTTTGCAAGGGCGGTCCAGGTTGGTTTTGAACCCCAGCTCCATAGAAATATGGAAGCTTATATGGATGACATAGTGGTCAAAACCAAGGATAGGGCAACCCTCATACCGGATTTGCAAGAAACATTTGCAAACCTGCGCAAGATCAATCTCAAGCTGAACCCTGAGAAGTGCGTCTTTGGCGTCCTGTCCGGCAAGCTTCTCGGGTTCTTTGTGTCACAGCGTGGGATAGAGGCCAATCCGGACAAGATCAAAGCTATAGAGCAGATTGAAGCACCCAAGCGAATCAAGGATGTGCGTCAGCTTGCTGGTTGCATCGCCGCCATGGGCAGATTCATTTCCAGGTCTGCCGAGCGTGCCCTTCCCTTTTTCAAGATCCTGAAAAAGGCGGGCCCGATAGAGTGGACACCAGAAGCCGAAGCAGCATTGCAAGATTTGAAGAAGTACCTCTCCTCCGCGCCAATACTAGTTGCGCCTAGGCCACAGGAGCCGTTGCTGCTATACCTGGCGGCAACGAACCAGGTGGTCAGCGCCGCACTAGTGGCGCAGAGAGAGGTTGACGACGAGGTAATGGCAGCGACAGAGCCCGACACCACCAATGCAGAGACGACATAGCCAGTTGAAGTGCCGCCAAAGAAGAAAATGATGCAGCACTCGGTCTACTTTGTTAGTTCCCTCCTGCAGGGAGCTAGATCAAGGTACTCCGGCGTGCAAAAACTGCTCTTCGGCGTTCTTATGGCCTCGAGGAAGCTGTGTCACTACTTCCAGGCACACGAGATCACTGTCGTCACTCGCCTCCCTCTGCAACAGATATTGCACAATCTAGATGCAACGGGAAGAATTGTGGAATGAGCATTGGAGCTGTCCAGCTTTGGCCTCAAGTTTGAAAGTACTTCGACGATTCAGAGCCGAGTCCTGGCGGAGTTCATTGCAGAGTGGACCGCAACGCCTAACGAAGAAGCCCAAGAGACTGCTCTCCCCGGCAACGAGGCAAGTTGCAGTTGGATCATGTACTTTGATGGAGCTTTCTCCTTACACGGCGCCGGGGCTGGCGTACTGCTTGTCGCGCCCACCGGAGAGCACCTCAAGTACGTGATCCAGATGCACTTCCCCAGGGAGGTGTCAACAAACAATACGACAGAGTATGAAGGGCTGCTTGCCGGTCTTAGGATCGCGGCGGACCTCGGAATCAAGAAGCTCATCGTCAGGGGCGACTCGCAGCTCGTCGTCAAGCAAGTCAACAAGGACTACCAGAGCCCATTGATGAAGGCCTACGTCGATGAAGTGAGAAAGCTGGAAGAGCGTTTCGACGGTATACAGTCTGAATACGTTCCCCGAGCGAAGAACGATATCGCCAATTACCTGTCAAAACACGCTGCCCTCAAGCTACCTGTGGAACCAGGTACCTTTTTGCTCCAGCTAACTCAGCCATCCGTTGATCCATCAATAGAGTAGAACAAGAGGAGGAAATCAGGACCCGGCAAGTACTTTCCCGCCGAGCTCCCCGGAGCCACCGGCAAGGATGTTGCCGGGGACACTGAGCCCACCACGGGACGGCTAGCTCCGGCGGAGCATCAAGCTCTTTCTGTCGAGAGGAAATGCCTTTAGTCCTCGCCGTCGAGCCCCAGGCTCCAGCATGGGCACAACATACCGTCTGATTCCTCCAAACAGGGGAACTTCCTGGAGAGCAGGAAGAAGCGGAAAAAGTAGCCCGTCGCTCTACCATGTACCAGTTCGTCGATGACGTCCTGTACAGAAAGAGGCCGAACGGTGTGAAATTGAAGTGTATCCCTCGGGAGGAAGGACTGGAGCTGTTGGCGAAGATACACGGAGGCATACGTGGATCCCACATCGGGTCAAGGGCCCTTGCCGGCAAGGCATTTCGGCAAGGTTTCTTCTGGCCCACCGCCCTCCAGGATGTGACGACACTAGTCACTAGGTGTGAAGAATGTCAGTTCCATTCAAAGAAGCTTCATCAGCCAGCTCAAGCCCTTCAAACCATTCCTCTCTCCTGGCCCTTCTCGGTCTAGGGGCTTGACATACTGGGCCCTTTCCCCCGCGCTGTCGGGGGCTTTGAGTACTTGTACGTTGCAATCGACAAGTTCACAAAGGGGCCGGAGGTGGAGGCAGTGAGGAAGGTCACAGCTCAGTCAGCCGTCAAGTTCTTCAAGGAACTAGTGTGCCGTTTTGGTGTACCCAACAGGGTCATCACCGACAACGGCACACAGTTCACAAGCCGCACCTTCATGCAATATATCCAAGACCTCGGCAGCAAAGTCTGTTTCGCTTCCGTTGCTCACCCACGAAGCAATGGTCAAGCTGAGAGGGAAAACGCTGAAGTACTGCGAGGCTTAAGGACCAAGACCTTTGACAGGCTCCACAAGAGTGGAAGGCGCTGGATTGATGAGTTGCCGATGGTTCTTTGGTCAATCAGGACGATGCCAAATCGAGCCACCGGCCAGACACCCTTTGCCCTAGTATACGGGGCAGAAGCAGTTCACCCCACTGAACTAATATACGGGTCACCTCGAGTGCTCGCTTATGATGAGCTTGAGCAAGAGCAACTGCGGCAAGATGACACAATGCTCCTTGAGGAAGATCGTCTTCGGGCGGCTGTGAGAGCAGCACGCTACCAGCAAGCCTTGCGCCGCTACCATAGCCGCAAGGTTCATGCCCGAAGCCTTGAGGAAGGCGACCTTGTCCTTCGGCATGTTCAATCAGCCAAGAATTCCAACAAGTTGACACCAAAGTGGGAAGGCCCTTATCGAGTAATACGAATCACCAGGCCCGGCGCAGTCCCCCTGGAGACCGAAGATGTTGTTCCGGTGAGTAACTCCTGGAACATTGAGCATCTTCGCAAGTTTTACCCGTGAGGCGCGGCTTGCCGGGCCCCCCGGCAAGCCACCTTTTGTACAAGCATTGCCGATGATGCATGTAACCCTTGGTACAGAGCCAGGCACATACCCTGAGCACCAATAAATGAAGCACTGCTGCCCTAAGTTATAGCATGCATGCTAGGTCGAGTCTCGTCCTTGGTTAGGGTTGATAGTGCTTAGCGGCGACTAACCCCAAGCTTAGAGGTCGAGTGTGCATCTCTTTGCCGTTCTTTCGTCTTCTTTGGTTCGCAGGACTCACAGATATCCTTGCCGGATCACTTGAGGACGAAAAAGAGAAGAGGGACAGACCAGCATCTAGACCCCGGCAAGCCAGTATTGCCGGGGGCTGCAAGAGCAAAGATTCGCCCACGGCAAACCAGAGTTGACGAGGGCTACAGCTTCAGATAAGTTCTTCATCCCTTATCATGCATTCCCTTACGGACTGAGGTATGTGAAACCTCGTTTTTTCCTAAAGCTACCGTGCTTCCCTAACTCTAGGCCCTAGGGCTCGTTCCCGGGGCCAGTTTTGGTCGTAGTCGCGGTAGCGAGAGGATGAAACAAGGAGCCTGAGCCCACCTCATCCCTGCCTCCGCCAAAGGTGTGAGAAAGGTCGAGCGAAGTGGGGACATGGCAAGGCCTGTTGCCGGGCAAGGAAATGTTTATCTTAAAGATATCAAGGATTTACTCCTTGTCATGGGTTCTACCCACAAACAAATGACCCGGCAAGCATCCCTTTTTCATTAAAAAACATTCCACTCAGGTAGAGTCCATAGGGAATGAAAAACATGAATGATGGGATTACAAGTTTTAAATTCAGCTAAGGCCCGAAGGCTTACAAACTAAAAAGAGATAAGGTGCTTGTAATCCCTTTCTTGTCCCTCTCCTCAGGAGGCAGGTCAAGGAGGCGAAAAGGGCAAAAGGGACGCCTAGGCAAGCTACGGGTGGCAGAAGACACCAAGAGAACATCTCGGTGGCCGTCCGAAGGCTGGATGGTGATGGCAGCGCCGAAAGCAGAGCTCGAAGACAAGGCGGCAGGACGTCAACACGCGTTGAAGGCGTCGGTGCCCGCGTACTCCGACTTGACGGCCTTGCCGCCTGCCCTCTTCCTCTTTTGCAGCCTCCCAGTGCCAGCCGCCCAAGGAGACAACCCTGAGAAGTCCAGGGAGCCGGCGACTCGGATGATGGGTTCGCCGGTGCCGCACGGAGCGGCACCCGACACCTAATCAGACCCATCATCCTGCCGCCTACTACCCTTGTCGTTGCTGCCGCTGTCCTCCTCGTCACTCTCACCCGAGGAATCAAAAGAGCTCTCCACGTAGCACCTTGCACGGGTCCCAAAGCACCCGAAGACCTTGACGGAGATAAGGCCACCCTCCATCATCTTGAAATGGAGAGTGGGCCCCTCCGTCAAGCGGTGGATATGAGCAAACATCTTCCATCCCCGACAAAGATACATCACGTGAGGGGCGGGGAAGTCAAAGCGGGCCCGCGTGCAACTGATCCCGCAACCCCTCATGTGCAGCCACAACGACTCCGGCGGATCCAGCTCCATCTCCCGCGCGAATGGAGTTGGGAGACGAAGGCGACGGCGAGGCGGCCGGCGCAGCCTAACGAAGAACTCGCAAGGGTCATCCCCAATGTGGCCCACCATGGGGGGAGGAACTGCTGGTAGAGGCGAGGCCGGCGCGCCGCCCCGTCCTCCTCTTCCCCGAGCGCCTCGGCCTCGCCCACGGCCTCGCCCCCTCCCCCTTCCCCTCGCGGCTGGCTCTGCCACCGCGGGGACAGGAGAAGGAGGGACGCTTGTCAAGCGGCGACCCTCGCCGCCACCGTTGAAGGACCAGGATTCCCTCTCTCCATGGCGGATGGAAGGGGGGAGCAGAAGCTGAAGGAAGGAGGAGATGAAGGAATGCGGGACGCATCCCCCCTCCCGCTCTTTATAAAGGGACGGGGTGGGGGCTCGGCCGCCCCGCTCAGCCAATCAAGACGTGGAAGGCGCAGGGAACTGGGACCGACCCGCCGCCCCAGCCCGCGGCGGCCCGGTTTCCCGCCTCCACCGTTCGCCACCCCAAGCGCATGAGAGCCACGTGGCAGGCGTGCAGTACCGAGGCGACAGGTGAGGCGACCTCTCCCCACCCCGTGATCGTGGGGAGTGGACGCCTTGAAGACCATGCCTCGGCCCCGCTCAGTAAATGGGCCGCGCCTCCATGCCTCGGCCCCGCTCAGTAAATGGGAAGGTGCGAACTGCCCCCTTTACTACGACGTGACGCATGCATGCAGAGCTCAGCCCCACGTACGCCGCCCATGTCACACACGCCTCCCCACGCCGCGCCACGCGCGGGAAGCCTGGGAAGCGCAGCGCGCGAAGGGACTTACCGCGGTAAAAACCGCCCCGCCTGCCCGCGCACCGTTTTTGGGCCTAGCCCAACGACGCGATTGCGCTTACATGTGGCCCAGGCCCGGGGGCTCCTGTCGGTGTACGAAAAGAGGGGTACACTTTTTGTACACCTATAACTGTGCACGGGCAGTCTGAGCCACGGGCACCACTACATTGAGCAAGGCAAGGGAGGTGAGCCAAGGTAAGGCCGAAGCTCAGGAGAAGCAGAACGACACCAAGACCAAGACCACAAAGAGCAAAGGGGACGAAGTGGACCCCCCCGGCAAGATCCTTGCCGGGAGGCGGTTTTAGCAAACCCGACAAGACCCTTGCCGTGGCAGCTCGCCCCACACCTACGGAGTGAGTCACCCTTGAGTCCACTGCCCCCATGGGGGCAAGGATTCTGGAGACATTCCCGTGGTGGCATGCAGATCTTTGTGAAGACATTCAAGATCAGATACACCCTTTAGAAGATGATGATCCTTGGCGGGATCCCAGCCAAGGAGGACCACAAGGCCCCCGGCAAGAGCCTTTCCGGGGATGACAGCAGACGCCACAGCAAGACCCTTGCCGGGGCCCCGGCAAGGCCCTTGCGAAGAACACCCATAGGGCCACCATCAGGTCCACGCCAGTCAAACTTCCACCGCCGTTCGCATGCAGCCGCCGACCCAACCAGCTGGGCAGGCACCTGCGTGGCGGCATGCGGATCTTCATGGAGACCCACCACTGCACCACCTCAGCTGCCTGCCTGCCTACATGGCACCGCGGGCGCCGCTGGCCAGGGCACGTGTCGACACAAGAGGGAGCGGCAATGGACGAGACAGGACTCTCCCCCGTCCTCGATAAAGCGAGGACACCTGGGCAAGACGCATTAAATGCGCCTTGTCATGTAATGCGAGGGATAACCTCACATCACTGTACCCTTTCCACCTCCTGTGTGCCACTGTGGCAACCCCTTTCCTATAAAAGGAGGCCCGAGGCGACCAGGAGGAGGATTTGGCTTTTTGGAGCTCCTCACGCCCCATAGCTAGCTCAAGAACACAAATATACAATCTACCAAAGCAGGAGTAGGGTTTTACGCATCCTCGCGGCCCGAACCTGGATAAACGAACCGTGTGCTATCTGTTCGATCCGCTCTTCTCATGACCCCGCGCCCCGCAGCCGTAGTAGGGATTCTTGTGATCCCATAGGTGTCGTTCCCACCGTCAAAATTCATGAAAAGTAGTACCATAGGAAACTTTCCAATTTCGACATTTTTCATTCACTTTTCCTTTCAAGCACTGGCGATTCTAGTAGGCAGGCTTGAGCAAGGAAAATCCTACACTAAAAAAATGTTTTTGTGCTACTTCTATTACTTTGGAGCCAGGCCACTGCCATACTAGCTCAACTCCTAGGCCCATTGACAAATGCATAGCTCAAACGCACAGAGATAAATAATGATGGCGTTCAAGAGAGTCCGTCACGGATAGCTAAGTTGCCTGGTACCTCACTGCTTGTCATATAGTAGGATAAAATAATCGTATTTCCCATTACTACGAGTGCTCAGTGGACAATATATATAACACGTAGAGTAAAAAAGAGATGCAACAAGTGTACAACCTCTTTGGTGAAGCCATGTCAATCTCAGCGTGATTGGGTTGGACGGTGAGGATGCTCCGGCTAACTTGGCTGTCGGAGGAGGGGAAGAAGATCTTTGGCGTCTGGAGATGGAGCCCGAGGTACTGCTCCGCTATGATGGAGGGTTTCATCGTTGGAGCAGCTCCGGTGAGTTGTGCGACGCCGAGGCTGAAGCAGGACAAGAGAGACAACGAATAACGTTAACCTGAGTGGAATTCTAATAGCATCTCCAATACATGACGTAAAATACATAACCACAAAGTGCTAGATGTAAAATACATCAGCCGCCCATCTCTGAACTTAACTGTCGAAACTGAATTTAACTGTCGAAACTGAACTTAACTGTCGAAACTGAACTTAACTGTCGAAACTGAATTTGTTGTCGAAACTGAATTTTGCTGTCGAAACTGAACGCACTAGCAAGGTGAGGCTACACGTCGGTCAACTGACTTTTTCATCTCTGGTCGGTCGATTTTGCAGCCGTTGGATACGAAATCAAGGGCCTGCGGTTCATCTTCAACCTCCACCCCCCTGAGCCGCTAGCCACCACCGGCCAAACAGCAGCCCCCCGCCGCCCGCCGCCGGCGGTGCGCCACCCCGCCCGCCTCGAAAGCACTCCCCACCGTCGGTCCGCCGCCGCCACGGCCAT
>NC_041388.1:361638208-361693571 GCF_002162155.2 Triticum dicoccoides
ACTGACCCAAAATTCGATTCAGTCAACTGAAGTGTAGCTAAATCGGAGCAGCATCACAAGCAAGAGCAAGAGCGAGAGCAGCAACGCGAGCAAGAGCAATAGCAAGAGCAGACCAGGCAGGGGACCGAGAGCAATAGCAGAGCAGCAGTGCGAGCGAGAGCTAAAGTAGCGGCAACTCCTACTGATGTGGACGTCGCCGCTGAGGGAGCGACGCCATGGAGGAAGTGGCCGGCGACTCCGCCGTGGATGGAGCCGTGCCGTGTTGGCTCGGGACCGAGCGCTGGCAGCATCGTGAGATCGAATCAAGAAGAAAATGCGGGGATTAGTGTACAACCTCTTTGGTGGCGCCGATTAGGCCGCAGCTTCATCCGAGGAAACGGTGATGATGATGCTCTTCCGGTGGTGCAGGTGAAGATGGTGGTGTGGGAATGGAGGTGGCGCGAAAGACGAGGGGAATGTCGGAGCAGCTCCTTGGAGGTGGAGGACGGGGTGGCTGAACCGGCGGGACGATGAGATCGATGACGGATCCTCATCCGGTGCGGTGGATGAGGGACGTCGAGGTGTTGCTGTGGATGACATCGTCGTGGAAGAGGCTCCGGCTGGGTGGCGGACGGAGCAGGGTGTGGGGTTTCGTCGCGGGTTTTCACGGCCTCGGTGTATGAATGGGTGGGCAGATGGGATGGCAGTGGGGAACCATGGCTTAGAGACGCGCTTGTCCGAAATGTGGGGTAAGTTACGAAAGTACCTCCACCGATTTGAGGCGGTTCTTTCGGTTCAGGGGTACCGTGGGCATTTCGCGTGTCGGGATTTCACAGGAGGTGGGAGCTTTCGAGCATGTTGTTATTTTGGAATAGCAAGGCGCGGGTTGAGATGGAGGGAGTTGTCGGAGCACAACGAGACAAACATATATCTTAAATATTTCGGGCTAACAAGGCGCGGTTGAAGAGGCGGGAGTTTCGCAGCACGATAGACAGAGACGCTAGTTTGAATTTTTGGCATAACAAGGCGCGGCTTGAAATTTCGGAAGAACAAGCTTAACGTGTACCCCAAAAAAGACAATTTGCACCTCAACACACAAAACACACACACAAACACCATTTAGACTAGAGTAAGGTACACGTGCATTGCACGCATTAGATTTGGTAACCAAATTATGAATAAATACCACATTATAGCATGCAAGCTTTGAGTCATATATGCATGATGTAGATGTTCGTTTAATTCTTATATTTCATTTCATTCAAAATCATCTAGTTTTTATAAGAAAGCTAATCTATTTTAAGATTCATGGAATTGTGCGTCGTAAGACATAAAGTAAAAAACAAATAATGGCAAATCATGTAGAAAAACATTTGGGCAATTCTGATATGGTAGATTCTAGAACAAATAAGAAGTGCTTGTGTTTTCATGTTTGTGCATTATGCTTAAGTTCAACCATGGAGTCTTCCAGATTATACATGTGGCGGAATCTGGTGGAATCTAGATGATATCCAATGGCCAGTAGTGCTCAAATTTGCCATCTTTGGACCATCGGATTCGCCTCATCCAACGACCATCTTTCAAAGTTAAAGTTACCCGCACACAATATAAAAAATATAAAATATAATATATAGGGGTATAGATGTAGATATGTGATGCGAAAGCCGCCCATCATCTCCAATTAGAATAGTGTGTCCATGCACGGATGCGGCGTGGCCAAATGATGTCTGCCATCGGTATCTCAAATTCAAATCAGTCTGACCTTGTTCAATGTGTATACATTACAACATGCCCGTTTCCAAACCACACCGCGCAGATCTCCGTTATATTCATGCATGCATGGGTTTCAAACATCAAGATCTCTTATTCAAATATTTGAATTCAACTTTACATTGATTATGACCTCACCTATTCTTTTACACCCACACAGTAGTCTTCTCTTTATAATTGTACCACTAACTTTCTCTCGTGCATGCATGCACACACAGTACCAGTCGGCATTATCCATCGCACGCATGCAATCTTTTTATTCAGGTCGGTCTCCCATGAAGGCACACACCCACACACATCCCCCTCTCCATCATATCGGGCATTCTTTATCTCTCACGCGTGCATGCGCAACGATCGATGTTCCTCTATGTATGTGTGTATATAGCTAGGTCTTTCATAGTTCTCCACACAAACTGATCAATCGATATATCCAGTGAGGTCTCACCCTCTTTCCGACGTCCATATCGATCAATATATACCTCTCTATATAGGATTAACATATATAGCTAATACACCCACATTAATTATACATCCAACGTCCCCCTATCATCATCCATGCCTTCTGCTTCATCTCTCAGACGCGTGCACAATGGCGAAGACGGGGGGCAGTAAGGGCCCTGCCTCCTCCCCCCTAACATCACTATATATCGAGGCTAATATGAATGTGATCATTAGACAATTGCTGCTAAAAATGGTTTAAGTTCATGAATTGACCCTCCTCGTAAAGGATTAGCAATGCTTGGCCCCTAGCTCATTTATTTTTCATGGCTCCGCCACTGCGCGCAACAATGCACGTGTTCGCCCCCTCTCTCTAAATATCGATCTCACACTTGTGCATTCCTTCATAGTCTCCCTCCATTCGGCCCCTCGCACCATCTTCTAGCCCCCCACCAGATTTTGCCACATGTACAATCTAGCAGACTCCATGGTTGAACTTAAGCATAATGCACAAACCTCAAAACAACAGTGGTTCTCTTTTGTTCTAGAATCTTCCGTATCATAACTGCCCAAACTTTTTTTCTAGTTGAATTACCATTATTTGTTTTTACTTTATGCTTTACAATGCAGAATTCCATGAATCATAAAATAGATTAAGGGCTTCTTTGATTCAAACGATTCTCAAAGGAATTTTGGAGGATTCTAATCATTAGGAATTTTTCCTATCTTGGTTGTTTGATTCGTAGGATTGTAAACCATATGAATTTTTCCATATGATTCATTTGCACTAGATTTCATAGGAAACATCCCATCCACTCAAACCTCTTCGAAAGAATTCTGCGTTTTTGCTATGCACAATCAAACACTCATACAATCCTGTAGGATTCAAGATGACATTCCACTATAATCCCATGTTTTTCCTATTCCCGCGTTCTTAGATTTTTTATAAAAACTAATTGATTTTGAATGAGATGAACTATAAGAATTAAACGAAGGGCTACATCAGGCATATATGACTCAGAGCTTACATGCTATAGTGTGGTATTTATTCGTAATTTGGTTGCAAAATCTGAGGCGTGCAATGCACGTGTACCTTACTAGTACTTTGAGTATGTGCAAAACACGTAAATTAGAATACCAATGGCACGCTACATAGTGTCTCTCTTACAGTTCATGAAGCCACATGGCACATGTGGAGGCGTTGTCGCGACCTCCTTGCGTGGATTGATCACAGTGATGTGCTGCTGGTTCCAGAAGAATGTACTCGTCCTCCCTGAGCCATACTGGCGGTACATGCACGAAGCAAAGATGTGCACGCACGCCATGCACGCACTCATTCCCTTGCACGCACACGCGGGTACACGTGCGGATGCAATTTTGTACCAAGATCCACCCCATGTGATAATTTGACGCATGTAAAGTCGTTCACTTCATTGATGGTTAATTAATACAGCGCATGCAAATTGAGTGGACGTGAGGGCGGAAGAAAGACATTATTACTCCATTGCGCGCATGCGAGTAGTTAAATCGTGGGTTTCTAGTAGTACTTCCATTGGTCACCTTCATATTTTGTGCCAATTTTTGATAGTAACATAATATTTACGCATTTGAGCAGTGTAGTACTTGAAATTTATGTTCCGCTAAACTCATCGGGAGCCATTTCGGGCCTCGAAACCAAAACCATCAATTAATCTTTACCTTGTTCCCATCACATTCGAAAGCCTGCTCACACCTACTAGTACGTACCAAACCTGAACATGTTCCCACTATGCAGGTATTAGTACTAGTGCTAGTACTTAGGTTATAAAAAGGGGAACTACCTAACCGAAAATTACTCTACCTTTCCTCCTCATAAGTGCTTCTTCTTCGTCCGTCGTTGCCATCGTTGGTGAGCAGAGCTCTAGGTCGAGAACTACTCCTAACAAGGGAGCGGCAACCAAGGCTGCGGAAAAAAAGAGAGGGCTCGCCGCCACGCAGAGACCTCGAAAGAACTCTCACGGGCAGGCGATGGCTCCCAGGAGCGCCCTAGCCGCGGAGGCGAACATGCCGAGCCAGCGGAGCTGGAGTCATTATCCCTCGACGGCATGCCCGATCAGCTCAATAAGCACCTCAATAAGCAGAAGGAGTTCATCCAAGGCTTGATGGGGTTGCTGAAGGAGAGCCTTGACAACATGCCCGCTGAGCTCAATCAGCAGGGGGAGTTGACCGCCGGCTTGGTGATGCTGCTGAATAAGAGCATTGCCTCGGAGAAGAAGGCGACCGGCGAAATCCTGCGACTTCAGGAGGATAAGGCGAAGCTCTGCCACGAGATCGACCTATTGAAGGAGAAGAACGCCGGCTGGAAGAAGCTGCATGAGAATAGTAGTTCCTCGATGAAGATGCTGCAGGCCCTCGTCATGGAACAAAAGGAGGAGTTGGCGAAGCTCTGCATCGAGCACCCGGCTGCTGTCAAGGTACGTAATGCGGCCATGGAACAAATGATGAAGGCTCACGTCGAGAAATCCCGCATCATGGACAGAATGAAGAAGATGGTGGAGGAGACGCGCAAGGAGATGGAGGTCATGGAGGCGATGAAGAAGTAGTTACGACTCCGTGGCGAATTAGATCATTTGGGGTGATAATCTTCCTTCTTCTTTTGCTCATGTGTTTCATCTTTTGCTTCAGGTGTTTCGCCGCACGTGTCACGTTCTCTGCGAGGCATGAATAGAACAATGGTTTTTTTGAGGGAATGAATGGAACAATGCTAACAATGAGATGACTAGAAATTTATATCATTTTATCGCCATATGGCACTGGGCTGCCGTGTTTCATTCTCCTCCGTCGCAGTACTACTCCAGTGGAAAACTTAAGTATACCACATGGTTCTTTGCTCCTCCTCGATCAGGTCGGCGGCGCATTTATACGAGCAGTCAAATCACAAGGCCCCACCTTCCAGCAGTAATGAGCCGTCAAATCACAAAGGCCCTCGCCTCTCGTGAAACCGACCAAGTTAGACTGCCCCGCCCTCTAGCCTTTTAAAAAATGTATACTTTTGTACAGCAGTAGTATCGATGGATTGCGCCATGGAGCAAAACTTGAAATTAAAAAAAGGTGGTACATATAGAGAGCGCTCGTCGCCAAATTATGCATATAGTAATATTAAAAAGGCTAGTCACAATAATAGTGTCCAGCACAACCCACCCCTCAAATAAAACTAAGAGGGTGCTTGGATACGTTTTAGTCCCATGACTAAAAGTAGTGGGACTAAAACATGCTAGCCTCACCCATGCTTGGATCGAAATACTAAAAAGGCTAAAATCAAGTTAATGAGCATTTATTATCCTCCAAACCCTCCAATCCAGAACTCGCCTGTGTTGAAGGAGAGGAGTTAAATGAGTAGAGAGAGGACTAATCCACATTTTAGTAGGGGTACCCCTGACTAAAAATTTTTAGTCTCAAGACTAGTTTTAGCCCCTCTTTAGTCAGGGGTGCTTGGAACTTTAGCCTCTTAAAGAGACTATTTTTAGTCAGACTAAAATAAGTCCCTTGGATCCAAGCATCCTGGAATTCTTTGACAAAACTAAGCACCCTGAAATTCTTTGACAACTAAACTGCTGGCTATATGATGTTGGCCATATATATTGTACGTATATAATGTGAAGAAACGAGTGGTAGTACTATACCAACTAAAAGATGAAATGTCAGAAATACTAGTATGTACCTACTGAAGAGTTAAAGTAACGAGAAGAAACATAACATAGTTCTGCTGGGGGCTCAGCACAACACACCACTCAAATTAAATTAAGCACACCTGAAATTAAACTTTGCAACTATTCTGGTAGACACTGCATTAGAACCACCATGAGCAACGGCACTGCCACCTTACTCGGAGTCCTTGTCCACGTCCTCGACTTCATCCTCGTCCCTCTTCCTCTTGGCCGATACTTCTTTGCTTGAACCACACACTTGGCTGTTGCTCTTCATCCAACCCTTGTAGATATTGAAGCAAAGGTAGACATCCATTGAACCATAGTGGATGTGGTCTATATCTAGTACATTCCGCTGCCATGCATGACGATGAAACGTGTATGGAGGTTTCTCCAGTTTACCATATGAAGGATGAACCATGGCTCCTGCCAGGGTCAACATTGAAGGCTGACGAGAGGACCCCAGCCGATTCTTCTGGAGGTCGAAGGTGTTGTCTACAATGAGGCCTATCCGACGCAGGACTTCTTTGTCGTTACCAAAGTCTATAGTAACAGATTTGACTAGGTTGCTCTAGAGGAAGTCCTTAAAATCTTGGCACTCAATGTTGGCATGGCATATGTGGTAGACCAAGCATAAGTCACGCACACAAACTTGGATCACGGCGGGCTTCTTCCTCTCTTCGTCCTTTAGATCCTTCTCTGGTCCCAGGACTGTGGTGTACTCAACATCTAGCCCAGCGATCCACTCATCATCTGAATCTTCGAACATGCGTCTGAAGAGAGAAAGGCATCCTTTCACCGTCGCGGAAGAACGAGCGTAGATGACGTCGAGCTCATCGCCGTTGATGGTTCTAACCTTGTACTCACTGCCGATCGTGGAGATTTGGGACGCCATGGATATGGGAGGAGGGTTAGGATTAGTGGAACTGCCGTAATGTGAATGGACGGGACGACTAGGAGCGAACTGTTGTAGTATTGAAGGACGTGCGGGGACGAGTAGGAGCGAACTGCCAGCGTGTGAACGGCAGGGTAGTGGCTTTCCATTCTCCCATGATCATGGGGCCCCACCTGTCCAGCAGTAACTCACTGTCAAATCACACAACCCTACGTTTGCAGTAGCCTACTCCCTCGTCTTCTCGCGTCTCTGTCAAACTGACTAGGCGGAACTGCCCCGCCGCCTACCGCGCAGGAAAAGCCCCGCCCCCGACTTTTAAATAGTATACAATATACTAATTTTGTATCCATGGATTGCACCCGCGCCATGGAGAAAAGCGTCTAGAAAACGGTAGTACCCATGTACGGAGTATACAGCACGCCTGTCGTGTTCGCGTCACACCCCCAGACGGTCGATCGGTCTGGCACGCTCCTCTCTGAATGGAACGCGCGTCATATTGCGTTTGCACACACATGTGGGATGACAATTGAGAACCGACCATAGGCACACTCCTCGGCCCCTCAAGTCGAGTGACTTGATAGAAGAGGGAGACGAGCGATAGTACTAGAGAAGTGTTGTACTACATTGGTGCCTGGACGATCCCTGCAAGAAATGGAAGATCAGTTCGTCCATGCATGTGAACAGACTCCAGTAGACACGCCTGGATTGGCTATCGTCTACATATCGTGCAGCTATGTTGTACATGGCTGTAGTTGTGGTGAGAAATCTAAAAAAAGGTTTCTTGTCATCTCACAAAATTAGGTGTCATGTGCTTCGGATCACTGCGAGGGTTAAACAGCGACAACTGAGTTGGGCTAGTCATTGGGGGCACATGCACGAACAGTGACTACTCGACTGCCATCTAGGTCAAGCCGGCTATGTTAATTAGGACATCAATCGACGGACCCCTTTTCTACGAGTTTATCTTTAATGTGATCTTTGTTCCTCGTCTAGTTTGTCCATCGGGATTCACGTTGTCTCCTTTGGGCAGTGAGTTTATGATTTCTTGTCATGTGGCATTTTTTCGTGTTATACGTTATAATCCGGCGCTTCAAATCAAAATGACGACAACTGTGCCTCCGGGCCACGTGCATGAGGAGGTGCTTTTGCAATGGAGAAGATCAGAAGAGGGAGAGGCGAGACGGAGGTTTTGGAATGGAGATGATGGAGAGGATACGAGGTGGTTTTGCAATGGAGAAGATCAGAAGAGGGAGAGGCGAGACGGTGGTTTTGGAATGGAGAAGAGGGAGGAGGAGCGTGCGGCAGCGATTTAGGAGAGGAGGTGGTTTTGCAATGGAGAAGAGGGAGAGGAGCGTGCGGCAGCGATTTAGGATTGGATGAGAGGGCCTGCGCGCTGTGACTGGATCAAAATCAAAATCAATTTACCCTTCAATTAAGAAAGCGACCCCACATTAACTAGCCTCCCTTTTATTCTGGGTCATAATTGACCATGATTTTCGCACATAAAATATATGTTATACATTGCAAATATAATATAATTTGAAAGTACATTCAGATACAAACCAAATGATACAATTTTTGGTGACATGCATTCACATTTTGCTTGTCAAATATAGTACGTGGTCAAACTTTGACCCAAAATACGCAAAACAACAAAAAAATACTTCCAAGACCAACGCCGCTCTTCCGCTCTTCTCCTCTTAAACCACCGCCGCTCCTCTCGTCTTCCAATCTAAATGCAGCGCCGCTCCTCTCCTCTTCCATTTCAAAACCACCGCCCCTCCTCTCCTGTTCCAGTCCAAAACCAGCATCGCTCCTCTCCCGTTCTAATCTAAAACCAGCGTTGCTCCTCTCCTCTTCCATTCAAAAACCACTGTCGACGAGTGAAGGTGCTGTGGAGAAGTAGATCGATGGAGGAGTACAACTAATACGTGAGGATCGCAGACGGCGACCCTGTGAAGCTAGCTAGGATGTTGGAGATACAGTCTTGGTTTGACAACAAGGACCAACTAGCGGCGACGATGACATCCATGGCCAAATATCTGCAATAGAGCGAAAAGGCGGCGATACTCCCGGAGGGAGTCACGCCGGAGTACATAGAGCTGCTCCTCTGGGCCATGGAGCAAACAGATTCACTGAATCCGATCATGAGGGAGCGGTGGTGGGAGTAACGATACCAGATGGAGCATCCACCAGAGATTGAAGGATCGAGCAACTACAGGGTGCCGTTTGTGAGGGTGTCCTGCCAGAGCGAGCCGGTGGAGTCTTCATCGACCGAACCCAACTGCAAGAGGAGAAAAGAAGTTGGCTCGACGACGCTTCCCCACCATCGTCTCCCTCGCCGTTCACATCATCTCACGGGGCGGCTGTCTGCCGCCGAGGAATAGGAGGGGCTGCCCCCCAGCCCAATAGTCGGGCAGGTTGTGAATTGTCAGGAGGAGCTTAGGGTTGTCAGTATTTGCATTTTGTGAATTCTGTTTTGTGTTGTTTATTTTGAGAGTACTTTCACATATGAATGTCTTTTGAATTTCAGATTTGCAGTATTGAGCATATGAAGTATTTTATGAATTCTAGAGATCTATTTTTAGCACTTAAAAAAATGTAGTTTCATAGGAGTATAAAAGTGCAGACAATGTGATTCTCAGAGAAGAAACTGCAAGTTTCAGTTTCAGATAAGAAACTGCAAGTTCAGTTTCAGATAAGAAACTGCAACTTTCATAGGCAGAGCATTTATATTAACACGGCCTTTTCAAACAGGGTTAACATCATGTTGGAAGTTTTATTCATGGTCGAAAATGAAACTACCAGCCACGTAACATCATGCTGATCAACATTCATGCATAGCACATCTTCATATGATGCACAGTCATAATGCCCACACAATGTTGAGTGTGCGAAACATAGAGAAAACGAGGGACGAAGTTTTGGCAAGTGTTGGACGTGGTTTTGGGCTGCACCGTCTAGGCTTTCATTTTTAACATGCGCAGCCCACGACCTCGGATGGGAGGTCCATAGGCCTGTTTGTATTTTCTTAGGGCCGTCATGTATCGACCGGCCTATGGACCTCCCATCCGAGGTTTTATTTTTGGCAGCCCAATTTATGTATTTTTTTTGAAGAAAACACTGAGGTCTGTTCTATTTTTCTATATAAGAATAGGAACACCAGGTCCAACTTATGTTTCCCTTCTAACTATATTATATATATTTAAATTATTGTATATGTTATTATATATTATTTTTATTGTCATCATATATTTAATAGATACTTACATATGTAAGAAAACAATATCCCACATCTTATTAACTTATAAAAATAATTGCTTAACAAATAAAATCCTGGATTGTTTTGGCACGAAAATCCTAGTGATTGTGTACAAAAGCTTGGTAAGATTTAAGGATGAGTGTAATAATATCACTTATTATTTAAATACATTTATAAAAAAATACTCAGCCCCTTTTTATTTTTTGATAACATTGCCGGCCCAACCCAACATTATAATTAGAATCAGCCCAGCAAGATCGTGTATTTCGAGAAAGCGCAAATGGCCTATAATTTTTTAGGAAATAAAATAAATGGGCCGCATGGACGCTACATTATTTGTTCACCCAGCCCAGCTAATGGCTGTAATTCAAAAAAGAAGATCAAATTGACTGTAAATTTTGAAAAAATGGGTTGAATACGTGCCACATTTTTGGAGGATGAAATGTGGGCCAATAGGTTGAAGCCAACGCAAGTCGTTGTCAATTTAGTCAACAAATGATTCTGACATGTTAGCTGTTGGATTTACATCCAACGACCGACATCCATCTTCAATCTCTCGTCTTCTTCCTCCAGTGCCGCCAGGACCACCTCCCGCCTCCTGCTGCTAGCAGCTCTGCTTAGCATGCTTCGCTATGAAGCGCTACTCCACCGTTGGCCAAGCCATACCTCCACCCCTCCACACCTCCTGTTCTTCTCCACCAACTGCCGAACCACACCGCACTAGAACCAATTAACCCTCGTACACCTCTCCGTCTGCGACTCTACTCCCACGTCTTCCCATCTCTGGCTCGTTGCTGTCTGGGGCCTCGCCGTCGTCCACCACCTTGGATGCGCTTGGCGCGGCGTGGTCAACGTGGTCAACGAACGACACCATCGGAAGTAGACTGTGCGTGGAGAGGCTGATAGCCGGGTCCACGGCCGCACACAAGGAAATGCCTCATTATTACATGCAAAATAATGATTCCTCCACCTGACATCTGGGACCCACCGGAAGGGCCTCTGTATTTCGTGAAAATAACGTGTCCCCCACTGACATGTCAGACCCACCAGCTATCTTCGCACGCAAGGAAGTGCCTCCTTATTACGCACAAAAAAATGAATATTCCCCCTGCCAGCTGGAACCCAACATAGTAGGAGGCTCACTTGTGGGCCTACCAAGTTGACGGGGACGGAGGGTTTTGTCAACTTAGTCAATATGAAAGATTCTAGCTCCTGTTACCGTATGATGTTCATCCAACGGCCGTAGTGCTTCTTCAACCTCTGGTCATCTTGCTCCAGCCGCCCAAACCAGCGCCGGTCGTGCCGCGTGCTCCTGCCTCCCGTGGCTGGCTGTGATGCCATGGAGGCCTCACCGCCCCCTACTACTTCCACCGCTGGCCAGGACATCCCTCTACTCACCCACACCCCATGTTATTCTGCAGCTACAGCAGCCTCACACCGCAGCCGAACCAGTGAACCCTCGTACTCCTCTTCGCGTGGGCATCCACTGCTGTGTCTTCCCCGGCTCCGAGTCGTCCCCTTCCTAGTCCTCGCCGTCATCCACCACCGTGGTGCTCTCGGCGCGGCATGGTCAACATGGTCAAGGAACGACTTCCATCGGACGTGGACTGTACGTGGAGAGGCTGACAGCTGGGTCCACGGCCGCAGCAAGGAAGTGCCTCCTTATTACACACAAAATAATGATTCCTCCACCTGACAGCAGGGACCCACTGGACGGGCCACCATATTTCGCGAAAAAAATGTTTCCCCCTGACTGCTGGGACCCACCAGCTACATCTTCGCACGCAAGGAAGTGCGTCCGGGCAAAAAAAAACGATTCGCCCCCCTGACTGTTGGGACCCACCAGCTACATCTTCGCACGCAAGGAAGTACGTCCGGGCAAAAAAACGACTCGCCCCCCTGACTGCTGGGACCCACCAGCTACATCTTCAGACGCAAGGAAGTGCCTGACAGTCGGGACCACCTGGTCGAAGCGTACGTAGCGTTGTCATTCTGGTCGCGAACGTGTACGTACATATATACTGGTGGATGTAGAGGCGCGCACGTGTCATAGTAGAGGCGCGTACATGTCGTAGTAGAGGCGCGCACGTAGCATGTACACGTACGTACAACGGCCAGGGTGCAAGAAAGAAAATACGGCCACGCATGTGTACATACGGGCGGGGTCTTGAACGCCTACTCGCGCATACGTACGGCCAGGGCTCGTGTACATGGCTGGGTCGGAACGGAGAAACAGTGTCGTCGTCGTGTTCATGGGGAGGCAACAGAATGCGTCGTGTTCATGGGGAGGCAACGGAATGCGTCGTGTTCATGGGGAGGCAACGGAATGGGTCGTGTTCATCGGGAGGCAACGGAACACGTGGGAGCCAACCGGCTGGGTCGGAACGAAATGCGTGGTCATGTTCATCGAGAGGGCTTGGACGGAATAGGCGATGGAAACGAGGCCTGGCGTACCGCAAAATGGAGGAAACGACCTTGTGTTCGACCAGCCATGTTCGAAACGGGATCCTGTTCATCGGGAGGGGTCTGGCGTACCACAAAATGGAGGAAACGGACCTCCTACGGTCGAAACGGGGGTCCTATTGATCGGGAGGGGTGTGGCGTACTGCAAAACGGGACTCCACGGGATACTGTTCATCTCCACCGTTGACCTCCTCCAGCCTCCACGGGCTACCTTCGACCTCCTCCAGCCTCCACGGGCTCCTGTTTATCCAGCCTCCACCGCGCGCTACTCCACCGGCTACTGTTCAACCACCCCTCCACGGGCACCCCTCCACCGTCTACTATTCATCCAGCCCTCCACACCATGGGGTCCTGTTCAACCACCCCTCCATGGGCACCCCTCCATTGTCTACTGTTCATCCAGCCCTCCACACCACGGGGTCATGTTCATCCAGAGGCAACACCACCGGTCACTATTCATCCACCCCCCCCCTCCGCGTGAGCGCAACGCTCACTGTTCATCCAATCAATCGGCTTTAGTTAGCAGCAGTAGCGAAGGAATCACTCGATCGGGTTCAGTTAACAGCCATCATCGATCGCTCGGGTTCAGTAATGTGTAGCCTGCAGTGCAATCGCTCGGGTTCAGTTAGAGCCCAACGCCTCGCTCAGGTTCAGTTAGAGCCAACGCCTCGCACACACGCGCGTACGTTTACGAGAGAAACGCGCATTGCTCGGCCCCCGACCTCCAACCGTAACCGGGAACTCCCCGAAATTTTCCTCCCCCTCGCTTCTACCATGGTTTTTTCCGTCATGGACGGCCCAAAGAATGTCATGCAGCTGCGTCTCCAGAACGCCCAGGACGAAAAGCCCATTTTCTGTCATGATTTTTTGTCATAGAAGTAGTGGCCCACCACATCTATGATGATACCGGGTTTAGTCACAATTATCGTCATAGAAGTGTCATACGTATGACAGAAAAAAAATTCGTTCAGCCCAAAATGTCACGGATGTGTCTTTTTTTGTAGTGATGATACGTCTCCGTCGTATCTACTTTTCCAAACACTTTTTCCCTTGTTTTGGACTCTAACTTGCATGATTTGAATGGAACTAACCTGGACTGACGCTGTTTTCAGCAGAATTACCATGGAGTTATTTATGTGCAGAAACAAACATTCTCGGAATGACCTGAAACTTCACGGAGCAACTTTTTGGAGAATATAAAAAATACCTGCAAAAGATGAAGGCCACGGGCCCACCACCTGTCCATGAGGGTGGGGGCGCGCCCCCTACCTCGAGGGCCCCCTGGTGCCTCTCTGACTCCAACTCCAACTCTATATATTGTGTTTCGGGGAGTAAAAAAACCAGATAGAATTATTCATCGCGTTTTACGATACGGAGCCACCGCCAAGCCCTAAAACCTCTCGGGAGGGCTGATCTGGAGTCCGTTCGGGGCTCCGGAGAGGGGAATCCGTCGCCATCGTCATCATCAACCATCCTCCATCACCAATTTCACGATGCTCACCGCCGTGCATGAGTAATTCCATCGTAGGCTTGCTGGACGGTGATGGTTGGATGTGATCTATCATGTAATCGAGTTAGTTTTGTTAGGGTTTGATCCCTAGTATCCACTATGTTCTGAGATTGATGTTGCTATGACTTTGCTATGCTTAATGCTTGTCACTAGGGCCCGAGTGCCATGATTTCAGATCTGAACCTATTATGTTTTCATCAATATATGAGAGTTCTTGATCCTATCTTGCAAGTCTATAGTCACCTATTATGTGTTATGATCCGTTAACCCCGAAGTGACAATAATCAGGATACTTACCGGTGATGACCGTAGTTTGAGGAGTTCATGTATTCACTATGTGTTAATGCTTTGCTCCGGTTCTCTATTAAAAGGAGGCCTTAATATCCCTTAGTTTCCGTAAGGAGCCCGCTGCCACGGGAGGGTAGGACAAAAGATGTCATGCAAGTTCTTTTCCATAAGCACGTATGACTATATTCGGAATACATGCCTACATTATATCAATGAACTGGAGCTAGTTCTGTGTCACCCTAGGTTATGACTGTTACATGATGAATCGCATCCGGCATAATTCTCCATCACCGATCCATTGTCTACGAGCTTTCCATATATTGTTCTTCGCTTATTTACTTTTCCGTTGCTATTGCTATCATCACTACAAAATACCAAAAACATTACTTTTGCTATCATTACCTTTTGCTACCGTTACCACTACTATCATATTACTTTGCTACTAAATACTTTGCTGCAGATATTAAGTTTCCAGGTGTGGTTGAATTGACAACTCAACTGCCAATACTTGAGAATAATCTTTGGCTCCCCTTGTGTCGAATCAATAAATTTGGGTTCAATATTCTACCCTCGAAAACTGTTGCGATCCCCTATACTTGTGGGTTATCAAGACCATTTTCTGGCGCCGTTGCCGGGGAGCATAGCTCTATTCTTTGAGTCACTTGGGATATATATCTTCTTATCATTATGAAGAACTTGAAAGATCCAAGAACCAAGATTTATCCCTCAACTACGAGGGGAGGTAAGGAACTGCCATCTAGCTCTGCACTTGATTCACCTTCTGGTTTGAGTAATCTTGCGACACCTATACCTGCTTCTGCTCTTCGTTCTGATATGTCACATGTTATTGATGATGCTACTTCTGCTATGCATGATACTTATGATGAAACTACGTCTATGCTTGATACTACTGTGCCACTTGGTAAATTTCTCGATGAACAACTTGTTAGGGCTAGAGAGATTGAAAATATTGAATATGATAATACTGATGAAAGTGATGATGAAGAATCACTTGTTATTCCTGAGGGTTATGTTTTTGATCAAGAAGCTTCTTTAGCTATTCTAGCTTGCAAAGATAGGAACGAACTAAAGAGGTTATTAGCTAAATGGAATAAGCAATCTTTAAATGCTAGAATGAAACCTGACCCTGCTTTTGCTACTTCACCTACCTTTGTTACTGATAAGGATTATGAATTCTCTGTTGATCCTGATATAATTACTTTGGTTGAATCTGATCCTTTCCATGGCTATGAATCTGAAATTGTTATGGCACATCTTACTAAACTGAATGATATATCCACCCTGTTCACTAAAGATGAAAGAACTCGTTACTTTTATATCCTTAAAATATTTCCGTTCTCATTAAAGGGTGATGCTAAGATATGGTTTAATTCTCTTGATCCTGGTTGTGTGCGTAGTCCCAGGATATTTGTTACTTCCCTGCTAAATATTTCCCTGCTCATAAGAAATAAGAAGCTTTAAGGGATATATGTAATTTTGTGCAAATTGAAGAAGAGAGTCTCCCACAAGCTTGGGGGAGGCTTCTCCAATTACTTAATGCTTTGCCTGATCATCCTCTTAAGAAAAATGAAATACTTGATATCTTTTATAATGGACTAACCAATGCTTCCAGAGATTACCTGGATAGTTGTGCGGGTTTTGTTTTCTGGGAAAGAACACCAGATGAAGCTGAAATTGTATTGAATAATATGTTGACAAATGAAAATAATTGGACACCTCCGGAGCCAATTCCTGAGCCTATTCCTAAACCAACTCCGAAGAAGAGGGGTATTCTATTTCTCAGTCCTGAAGATATGCAAGAGGCAAGGAAATCTATGAAAGAAAAAGGTATTAAAGCTGAAGATGTTAAGAATTTACCTCCTATTGAAGAAATACATGATCTTAATTTACCGCATGTCGAAGAAATATATGATATTATTCCTTTACCTATTGAAGAAACTCATGGTCTTGATAACCCGACATAGGTAGTAAAGGTAAATTCTCTCTATAGATATGATGATTGTAATCCCATTTACTAAGTTTGCTAGCCCATGCTTAGATGAGTTTGATAAATTTATGGCTAAGCAAGAAGACTTTAATGCCTATTTTGGTAGACAATTGAAATACAATTCAAATATGCTTGAACACTTGGGTGATTATATGGCTAATGTCAAAGGTGAACTTAAACTATTAGTAAACATGCTTCTATGGTTACCACTCAAGTAGAACAAGTACTTAAAGCTCAAAATGATTTGCTCAATGAATTGAATAGTGAAGATAATGATCATGTTGTTAGAGTTATGACTAGAGGTAGTAGAATGACTCAGGAACCTTTGTATCCTAAAGGCCATCCTAAAAGAATTGAGCAAGATTCTCAGAGAAATAATATAGATGCACCTAGTTCGTCTAAAAAGAAGAAAAAGAAAAATGATATGACTTTGCATGCTTCTAGTGATCCTATTGTTGAACACCTAAGAATCCAAATGATATTTCTATTTCTGATGCTGAAACACAAGCTGGTAATGAACTTGAAATTAGTGATAATGTTAATGATAATGTTCATGATGATGCTCAACCTAGTAATGATAATGATATAGAAATTGAACCTGCTGTTGATCTTGATAACCCACAATCAAAGAATCAACGTTATGATAAGAAGGACTTTGTTGCTAGGAAACATGGTAAATAAAGAGAACCATGGGTTCAGAAACCCATGCCTTTTCCTCCCAAACCATCCAAGAAAAAGGATGATGAGGATTTTGAGCGCTTTGCTGAAATGATTAGACCTATCTTTTTGCGTATGCGATTAACTGATATACTCAAAACCAATCCTTATGCTAAGTACATGAAAGATATAATTACAAATAAAAGAAAGATACCGGAAGCTGAAATTTTCACCATGCTTGCTAATTACACTTTTAAGGGTGGAATACCAAAGAAACTTGGAGATCCAAGCGTACCCACTATACCATGCTCTATTAAAAGAAATTATGTTAAAACTGCTTTATGTGATCTTAGAGCCGGTGTTAGTGTTATGCCTCTCTCTTTATATCGTAGACTTGATTTGAATAAGTTGACACCTACTGAAACATCTTTGCAAATGGCTGATAAATCAACTGCTATACCTGTCGGTATTTGTCAGGATGTGCCTGTTGTAGTTGCAAACGTTACTATTTTAACGGACTTTGTTATTCTTGATATCCCCGAGGACGATAGTATGTCTATTATTCTTGGAAGACCCTTTTTGAATACTGCAGGGGCTGTTATTCATTGCACTAAAGGCAATGTCACTTTTCATGTTAATGGTAATGAGCATACGGTACACTTTCCGAGGAAACAACCTCAAGTTCAGAGTATCAACTCTATTGGAAAAATTCCATTGATTATATTTGGAGGATTTGAATTTCCTCTTCCTACTGTCAAGAAGAAAAATGATATTCTTATTATTGGGAATGTTCATATCCCCGTTGAGGTAACATAGTGTTATTCGAAATTTCTCCGGTTCCATGATATTCGGAATGAGCTCGTTAACAAGACTTGATCAACCTTGTTAGTGGATTCCTTTTGATGATCATGAGATGGATAAAATTAGAAGGCACAACCTTCTGTACCCCACTTTAACTTTCTGTTATTTATATTAAATAAAATAAAAACAAATATTTTTCTGTCTGTTATCTGATTATCCGTGCAATATAAAAATACCTCAAAAATAAAAGTTCTCCAAATGCCCTGAAATTTAAATATGATTTTTCCAGAATATTTGAGAATATTTGGCACTGAAAACACAGCAGGGGGGGTCAACCACCTGCCCACGAGGATGGAGGGCGCACCCTACCCCCTGGGCGCGCCCCCTGCCTCGTGGGCCCACGGTGGCCCTCCTCCACTTATTCCTGCACCCACACACTTCTTCTTCCTCCCACAAACATGAATGTCCAGCTCAAGCATGAGTTCTAGCTCATTTTGCTGCCATTTTCGATCTCCTTGCTCAAAGCACCTCTCACAAAACTGCTTGGGGAGATTGTTCCTTGGTATGTGACTCCTCCGTTGGTCGAATTAGTTTTTGTTCTAGTGCTTTATTCATTGCAATTTTTTGCTACTTAGGTGACCCTGTTCTTGAGCCTGCATGTCAAATTTATATGGTCAAAAGTAGTTTTGATGCATGATATAGGCCCTAGGCACTTGTAGGAGTAGTTGCTATCAATATTATTGAGTTTGGTTTAATTTTATTTTGAAGTTACTAAATAAATTCAGAATTTTTCAGAGGAAGAAAAATGCTTAGGAAAATGTTCCAAGGTGGTTCCTCAAGGAAGCAAGGACCCAGGCTTGTGATGCGTGATGCTGATGAAGAGCCACCAAGAGACGCTCCAGTGCGTCCTTGTGAGTGGCAATTTTATGGATCGAGCAGGAATTAAAGAAGAATTCAACGCATATTTGCGTAACGCCGATCTTGTGAGCTTCGAGGAAGAGAAGTGCAGTCAGTATCACAACCTCACCAGTACCTTTGTGAGGAGGTTTGAATTTTCAACTTCACGTAATTCTCCAACTGTCCTGTTTGATCTTTATGAAAATTCTTATACTATGGACTTAGAGGACTTTACCACTGCTTACAAACTTCTACAATGGGGTAGTATAAGGGATCCTCGCAAATCTGAATTTAGAGATTTTCTTGCTAGTATAACTATGGGAGAATCTAGAGATATAACACAAGCTACCATAGGGAGCATTCACTTTCCAGCTATACATTATTTTGCTCTCTTCATAGGTAGATGCATTAATGGTAAAGATGAGGCATGTCACATGTGTGTCCCTGATCTCAGTATTCTTAGGAGTGCTGTGTTAGGAGATAAATCTTATAATTTGGGAGCCATTATTGCATGTAGGTTGCATATTAATAGATTTAATGGAGATTTCTTTGGTGGAATTTATGCAGCCCGCATAGCTAATTTTCTTGGTGTAGCCATACGCGAAGATGATATTGAATTACCTCCTGCTTATCTAGATTTTAATGCTATGGTTCACCACCAGTTAGTCGAGAGGAATGAATCACCTCTCCAGTATAGACTAATCTTTGACAGACGTCGTGTTGTCCATATTACTCTCCCTGCTCCTGCCTTATTTGAACATGAGGAAAAAGGAACATATACTATTACCAGAGAGGAGGCAGATGAGTACGAGAGGAGAGCGGAGGCCGCTCGTTGCCACGCTGTAGCTCGGCGATAGCCACTGCATTGCAGTACGACTCCAACTACAATTATGGATATCCGCCAGGCCAGTCGTGGCCATAGACCAACTTAGGCCAAAAGCCTAAGCTTGGGGGAGTACGTATTTCCCACCGACATTACATTTATGTTCGCACACTCATTCTTAGAGGTCAGTGCTCATACTTTTTCATTGTGTCATCCATGCTAGTTTATTTTCCCTTTTATGCTTTCTTCTTGTGTGTTTGATAAACCTTAAGAAAAACCAAAAATTTAGTTGTAGCTTTTAGTTAGTTTAATTTCCATGCTTGTAGTAGTAATTAAAAAGAAAACCCAAAAATATTTCCTGTTCTTCTTTTACTTGTTGGGAGCTCCCCCGTATAAATAGTTTCATTTCTTTTCTTTTCTTTGGGGGTCGATAGGAGAAGACCATAATTAAATTGTTGAAGTGGCTCTTATATGCATTATTGTTGATCTGACAAAAGAGCCCATATTGCCTTTCCTTCTCATGTTTATTGAATCTTGCAGATTACAGCTTAGTCCAATGCACGTGCACTATTATTATTATTCACATCGTTTGGTCGTGCAAGTGAAAGGCAATTATGATGATATATGATGGACTGACTGAGATGAGAAAAGCTGGTATGAACTCGACTTCTTTTGTTTTTGTAAATATGATTAGTTCATCGTTCCTGATTCAGCCCATTATAAATAAACATGTTTGCAATGACAACTAGAGATCATAGTTTCTTGTGCCATGCTTGATTAGATAGGAGCTTATAATGGTTTACCTTGCGTGCCAACATGCTATTAAAATGGTTGTGATGTGGTATGATAGGGTGGTATCCTCCTCTGAATGATTTAAGTGACTTGACTTGGCGCATGTTCACGCATGTAGTTGAAACAAAATCAACATAGCCTTCACGATATTTATGTTCATGGTGGATTATATCCTACTCATGCTTGCATTCGGTGTTGATTAATTTTAATGCATGTTCATGACTGTTGTCGCTCTCTAGCTGGTCGCTTCCCAGTCTTTTGCTAGCCTTCACCTATACTAAGCGGGAATACTGCTTGTGCATCCAACTCCATAAACCCCAAAGTTATTCCATATGAGTCCACCATACCTACCTATATACGGTATCTACCTACCGTTCCAAGTAAATTTGTATGTGCCAAACTCTAAACCTTCAAATAAATATCCTGTTTTGTATGCTCGAATAGCTCATGTATCAACTAGGGCTGTCCGTATCTTCCAAGTTAGGCGGGTTATTCTCAAGAGGAGTGGACTCCTCTCCTCACTCACGACATAGATGGCTGGTCATCGGGATGCCCAGTCCCATGCTTTATGCAAACTAAATCAAAATAATTGCAAACAAAAATCCCCCTGGGACTCTTGTTAGTTGGAGGCACTCGTTGTTTCGAGCAAGCCATGGATTGATGCTTGTTGGTGGAAGGGGGAGTATAAACTTTACCATTTTGTTTGGGAACCGCCTATAATGTGTGTAGCATGGAAGATATTTCCATCTCTTGGTTGTTATGTTGACAATGAAAGTATACTGCTCAAAATATTATTCACCTCTATTTCAAAACCGAGCTCTGGCACCTCTACAAATCCCTGCTTCCCTCTGCGAAGGGCCTATCTATTTACTTTTATGCTGAGTCATCATCCTCTTATTAAAAAGCATCATTTGGAGAGCACCACTGTCATTTGCATTCATTATTGTTAGTTTACATTGAGTATGACTTGACTGGATCTCTTTTACCATGAATTACAATGTCTAGTTAGTCCTTGGTCTTTAAAGGTGCTCTGCATTTATGTTTTGCGGTCTCAGAAAGGGCTAGCGAGATACCACCTTGTTATATCATATTATGATTGTTTTGAGAAAGTGTTGTCATCCGAGATTTATTATTATTGCTCGCTAGTTGATTGTGCTATTGATATGAGTAAACTGACCTAAGCGTTATTACGAATGTGGTTAGTTATAATATTTGCTGAAAACTTGAATGCTGGCTTTACATATTTACAACAACAAGAGCAAAGAGAGTTTGTAAAAGTTTTTCTTTATCACTTTCAGTTTCTCAACTGAATTGCCTGAGGACAAGCAAAGGTTTAAGCTTGGGGGAGTTGATACGTCTCTGTCGTATCTACTTTTCCAAACACTTTTGCCCTTGTTTTGGACTCTAACTTGCATGATTTGAATGGAACTAACCTGGACTGACGCTGTTTTCAGCAGAATTACCATGGTGTTATTCATGTGCAGAAACAAACATTCTCGGAATGACCTGAAACTTCACGAAGCAACTTTTTGGAAAATATAAAAAATACCTGCAAAAGATGAAGGCCAGGGGGCCAACCACCTGTCCACGAGGGTGGGGGGCGTGCCCCCCTACCTCGTGGGCCCCCTGGTGCCTCTCCGACTCCAACTCCAACTCTATATATTGTGTTTCACGGAGAAAAAAAATCAGAGAGAAGAATTCATCACGTTTTACGAAACAGAGCCACCGCCAAGCCCTAAAACCTCTCGGGAGGGCTGATCTGGAGTCCGTTCGGGGCCCCGGAGAGGGGAATCCGTCGCCATCGTCATCATCAACCATCCTCCATCACCAATTTCATGATGCTCACCGCCGTGCGTGAGTAATTCCATCGTAGGCTTGTTGGACGGTGATGGGTTGGATGGGATCTATCATGTAATCGAGTTAGTTTTGTTAGGATTTGATCCCTAGTATCCACTATATTCTGAGATTGATGTTGCTATGACTTTGCTATGCTTAATGCTTGTCACTAGGGCCCGAGTGCCATGATTTCAGATCTGAACCTATTATGTTTTCATCAATATATGAGAGTTCTTGACCCTATCTTGCAAGTCTATAGTCACCTATTATCTGTTATGATCCGTTAACCCCGAAGTGACAATAATCAGGATACTTACCAGGGATGACCGTAGTTTGAGGAGTTCATGTATTCACTATGTGTTAATGCTTTGTTCCGGTTCTCTATTAAAAGGAGGCCTTAATATCCCTTAGTTTCCGTAAGGACCCCGCTGCCACGGGAGGGTAGGACAAAAGATGTCATGCAAGTTCTTTTCCATAATCATGTATGACTATATTCGGAATACATGCCTACATTATATCAATGAACTGGAGCTAGTTCTGTGTCACCCTAGGTTATGACTGTTACATGATGAACCGCATCCGGCATAATTCTCCATCACCGATCCATTGCCTACGAGCTTTCCATATATTGTTCTTCGCTTATTTACTTTTCCATTGCTATTGCTATCATCACTACAAAATACCAAAAACATTACTTTTGCTATCATTACCTTTTGCTACCGTTACCTCTACTATCATATTACTTTGCTACTAAATACTTTGCTGCAGATATTAAGTTTCCAGGTGTGGTTGAATTGACAACTCAGCTGCTAATACTTGAGAATATTCTTTGGCTCCCCTTGTGTCGAATCAATAAATTTGGGTTGAATACTCTACCCTTGAAAACTGTTGTGATCCCCTATACTTGTGGGTTATCAAGAGACAACATACATCTCATCAAAATATCAAACGAATACCAAATTCACATGACTACTTATAGCAAGACTTCTCCCATGTCCTCAGGAACAAACGTAACTACTCACAAATCATATCCATGTTCATAATCAGAGGGATATTAATATGCATAATGGATCTGAACATATGATCTTCCACCAAGTAAACCAACTAGCATCAACTAAAAGGAGTAATCAACACTACTAGCAACCCACTGGTACCAATTTGAGGCTTTGGGACAAAGATTGGATATAAGAGATGAACTAGGGTTTGAGATGAGATGGTGCTTGTGAAGATGTTGATGGAGATTGACCCCCTACCGATGAGAGGATCATTGGTGATGACGATGGTGATGATTTCCCCCTCCCGGAGGGAAGTTACCCCGGCAGAATAGCTCCGTCGGAGCCCTACATTGGTTCCGCCAAGGTTCCACCTCGTGGCGGCGGAGTTTCTTCCCGAAAGCTTGCTTATGATTTTTTTCCTCGACGAAAGACTCCATGTAGCCAAAGATGGGCATCAGAGGGCTGCCAAGGGGCCCATGAGGTAGGGGGCGCGCCCAGGGGGTAGAACGCGCCCCCCACCCTCGTGGATGGTGGGTGGCCCCCTTTGGTACATCTTTCGCCCAATATTTCTTATATATTCTGAAACGTGCTCGTGTGAAGTTTCAGGACTTTTGGAGATGTGCAGAATAGGTCTCTAATATTTGCTCCTTTTCCAGCCTAGAATTCCAGCTGCTGGCATTCCCCCTCTTCATGTAAACCTTATAAAATAAGAGGGAATAGGCATAAGTATTGTGACATAATGTGCAATAACAACCCATAATGCAATAAATATCGATATAAAAGCATGATGCAAAATGGACGTATCAGTGATCATTTAGATGACTCGAGGGATGTCTATCTAAGTGGGAGTTCTTAACTAATATGATTAATTTAATTTAATTTATCATGAACTTAGTCCTGATAGTATTTGCATATCTATGTTGTAGATCAATAGCTCGCGTATAGGTCCCCTATTTTAATTTTTATATGTTCCTAGAGAAAACTAAGTTGAAAGATGATCGTAACAATGATGCAGACTTGGTATGTGATCTGAGGATTATCCTCATTGATGCACAGAAGAATTATGTCCTTGATGCACCGCTAGGTGACAGACCTATTGCAGGAGCAGATGCAGACATTATGGATGTTTGACAAGCTCGGTATGATGACTGCTTGATATTTTAGTGCACCATGCTTTACGGCTTAGAAACAGGACTTCAAAAATGTTTTGAAAGCCACAGAGCATATAAGATGTTCCAAGAGTTGAAATTGGTATTTCAGCTCATGCCCATGTCGAGAGGTTTGAGACCTCTGACAAGTACTTTGCCTACAAGATGGAGGAGAATGGCTCAGCCAGTGAGTATATACTCAGAATGTCTGGGTAGTACAATCGCTTGAATCAAGTGGGAGTTAATCTTCCAGATACAATAGTAACTGATAGAGTTCTCTAGTCACTATCACCAAGCTACTAGAACTTTGTGATGAACTATAATATGCAAGGGATGCTGAAAACAATTCTTGATATCTTCGCGATGCTGAAGTCGGCGAAGGTAGAAATCAAGAAAAAGCATCAAGTGTTGATGGTTGATAAGACCACTAGTTTCAAGAAAAAGGCCAAAGGAAAAGAAAGGGAACTTCAAGAAGAATGACAAGCAAGTTGCCACTCCCGTGAAGAAGCCCAAAGCTAGACCTAAGCTTGAAACTGAGTGCTTCTACTACAAAGGGAATGGTCACTGGAAGCAGAACTACCCCAAATACTTGACGGATAAGAAGGATGGGAAAGTGAACACAGGTATATTTATATACATGTTATTGATGTGTACTTTACTGGTGTTCATAGTAACCCCAGGGTATTTGATACCGTTTCAGTTGCTAAGATTAGTAACTCAAAACAGGAGTTGCAAAATGAACAAAGAATAGTTAAGGGCGAGGTGACGATGTGTGTTGGAAGTGATTCCAAGGTTGATAAATCACCATCGCACACTCCCTCTACCTTCGGGATTAGTGTTGGACCTAAATAAATGTTATTTGGTGTTTGCGTTGAGCATGAATATGATTGGATCATGTTTATTGCGACACAGTTATTCATTTAAGTCAGAGAATAATTGTTGTTCTGTTTACATGAATAAAACCTTCTATGGTCATACACCCAATGTAAATGGTTTATTGAATTTCGATCGTAGTGATACACATATTCATAATATTGATGCCAAAAGATGCAAAGTTGATAATGATAGTGCAACATATTTGTGGCACTGCCGTTTAGGTCATATTGGTGTAAAGCGCGTGAAGAAACTCCATGTAGATGGGCTTTTGGAATCACTTGATTATGAATCATTTGATACTTGAGAACCATGCCTCATGGGAAAGATGACTAAAACTCCGTTCTCCGGAACAATGGAGCGAACCGATGAGTTATTGGAAATAATACATACCGATGTATGCGGTCCAATGAGTGTTGAGGCAGGCGGCGGGTATCATTATTTTCTAACCTTCACAGAAGATTTGAGCAGATATGGGTATATCTTGAAACACAAGTCTGAGACATTTGAAAAGTTCAAAGAATGTCAGAGTGAAGTGGAGAATCATCGTAACAAGAAAATAAAGTTTCTACGATCTGATTTTGGAGGCGAATATTTGAGTTACAAGTTTGGCCTTCATTTAAAACAAAGTGGAATAGTTTCACAACTCACACCACCAGGAACACTACATCATAATGGTGCGTCCGAACATCGTAACCGTACTTTATTAGATATGGTGTGATCTACGATGTCTCTTACTGATTTACCACTATTGTTTTGGGGTTATGCATTAGAGACAGATGCATTCACTTTAAATAGGGCACCGTCTAAATCCGTTGAGACGACACCGTATGAACTGTGGTTTGGCAAGAACCCTAAGTCGTCGTTTCTTAAAGTTTGGGGTTGCAATGCTTATGTGGAAAAGCTTCAGCCTAATAAGCTCGAACCCAAATCGAAGAAGTGCATCTTCATAGGATACCCAAAAGAAACTGTTGGGTACGTACGCCTTCCATCACTGATCCGAAGGCAAGATCTTTGTTGCTAAGAATGCATCCTTTCTAGAGAAGGAGTTTCTCTCAAAAGAAGTGAGTGGGAGGAAAGTAGAACTTGATGAGGTAATTCTACCTTCTCTCGAAATGGAAAGTAGCTCATCACAGAAAACCATTCTCGTGATGACTACACCAACTAGAGAGGAAGCTAATGATCATGATCATGAAACTTCAGATCAAGTTACTATTGAACCTCATAGGTCAACCAGAGCATATTCCGCACCAGAGTGGTACAGTAATCTTGTTCTGGAAGTCATGTTACTAGACCATGAGGAACCTACGAACTATGAGGAAGCGATGATGAGCCCAGATTCCGATAAATGGCTTGAGGCCATGAAATATGAGATAGGATCCATGTATGAGAACAAAGTGTGAACTTTGGATGACTTGCTGGATGATCGGCGAGCCATAGAGAATAAATGTATCTTCAAGAAGAATACTGGCACTGATGGTTGTGTTACTATCTAGACAGCTCGACTTGTTGCGAAAGGTTTTCAACAAGTTCAAGGAGTTGACTACGATGAGACCTTCTCACCCGTAGCGATGCTTAAGTCTGTCCGAATCATGTTAGCAATTGTCGCATTTTATGATCATGAAATCTGGCAAATGGATATCTGAGGGAGTCCTGGATTAGGGGGTCTCCGAACAGCCGGACTATCTCCATTGGCCGGACTGTTAGACTATGAAGATACAAGATTGAAGACTTCGTCTCGTGTCCGGATGGGACTCTACTTGGTGTGGAAGGCAAGCTAGGCAATACGTATATGGATATCTCCTCTTTTGTAACCGACCTTGTGTAACCCTAACCCTCTCCGGTGTCTATATAAACCGGAGGGCTTTAGTCCGTAGGACAACAATCATAACATACAATCATACCATAGGCTAGCGTCTAGGGTTTAGCCTCTCTGATCTCGTGGTAGATCTACACTTGTAACACCCATATCATCAATACCAATCAAGCAGGACGTAGGGTTTTACCTCCATCAAGAGGGCCCGAACCTGGGTAAAACTTCGTGTCCCCTGCCTCCTGTTACCATCCGGCCTAGACGCACAGTTCGGGACCCCCTACTCGAGATCCGCCGGTTTTGACACCGACATTGGTGCTTTCATTGAGAGTTCCTCTGTGTCGTCGCCGTTAGGCTTGATGGCTCCCACTATCATCGGTAGCGATGTGGTCCAAGGTGAGACTTTTGTCCCCGGACAGATCTTTGTATTTGGCGGCTTTGCACTGCGGGCTAATTCGCTTGGCCATCTGGAGCAGATTGAAAGCTACGCCCCTGGCCATCAGGTCAGATTTGGAAGTTTGAACTACACGGCCGACATCCACGGAGACTTGATCTTCGACGGATTCGAGCCACACCCGGGCGCGCCGCACTGTCTCGATGGGCATGACCTAGCTCTGCCACCGGACGGTACTCCAGAGGCCGCGCTCACACCAGCTCCAACCCTTAGCTCGGAGCCAACTGCGCCAATCGAGGACGGGTGGCTAGACACCGCCTCAGGGGCTGCAGTCTCGATGGCGATCGAGCCAAACACCAGCATAATCCTCTGCGCAACCCGTGACTCCAAGGTGTCGGACTCTCTTCCGAACCCCGAACCATCCATGCCCCTGCCAATCGAATCCGAGTGGGCGCCGATCATGGAATTCAGCGCCGTGGATATCTTTCAGCACTCGCCCTTCGGCGACATTATGAATTCACTAAGGTCTCTCTGTTTGTCAGGAGAGCCCTGGCCAGATTATGGCCAATAGGACTGGAATGCAGATGACGAAGAAATTCGACGCCCACCCACCACCCACTTTGTAGCCACTGTCGATGATTTAACCGACATGCTCGACTTCGACTCCGAAGACATCGATGGTATGAACGACGATGTAGGAGACGAACATGAACCAGCACCTATAGGGCACTGGAAAGCCACCTAGTCGTATGACATATACATGGTGGATACACCCAATGAAGGCAACGGTGACGAGATAGCGGAGGATGACCCCTCCAAGAAGCAACCCAAGTGCCAACGTCAGCGGCGCCGCTCTAAGTCCCGCCAAAGCAAAAGTGGTGATACCGGCGCAGGAGATAATAACACTCTGGATAGCACCGAAGACAACAAAAACCCCCTCTAGCAATAGTTAGATCAGGAGGATGAAGGTGCCAGCTCTCCCGAGAGAGCGGCTGGCGGAGAGGAGGAGGATGACAATTACATGCCCCCCTCCAAAGACGAGGCAAGCCTCGGCGACGATGAATTCGCTGTACCAGAGGATCCCGTCGAACAAGAGCGCTTCAAGCGTAGGCTTATGGCCACGACAAACAGCCTGAAGAAAAAGCAGTAGCAGCTTCAAGCTGATCAAGATCTGCTAGCTGACAAATGGACTGAAGTCCTCGCAGCCGAGGAATATAAACTCGAGCGTCCCTCCAAGAGTTACCCAAGGCGCAGGTTACTACCCCGACTGGAGGAAGAAGCGTATGATACGGCTGACCGGCCACCTCGTGGCCGCGATAGAGAGGCATTCCTGCCGAAAGCTCAGCCCCCACCCCAACGCCATCCAAATAAAAAGGCATGGGGAGATACGCCAGACCTGTGAGACATATTGGAGGACAAAGCAAAGCACTCAAGATCAATCTACGGATCACGAGGGCGCACCACTCTACGAGTCGGTAAACGTCACGCCGGATACAGTAAAAGCAAATCCAGCCGGGCTGAACACAGCGGGCAGAACCCATACGAGCTGCATCGCGATATAGCCCAATACAGAGGCGCCGCACACCCCTTATGCTTCACAGACGAAGTAATGGAACATCAATTCCCAGAAGGTTTCAAACCTTTAAACATTGAACCATACGACGGCATAATAGATCCCGTGGTATGGATTGAGGACTTCCTCCTCCACATCCACATGGCCCGCAGTGATGACTTACATGCCATCAAGTACCTCCCACTAAAACTCAAAGGACCAGCGCGACATTGGCTTAATAGCTTGCCAGCGGACTCCATTAGCTGTTGGGAAGATCTGGAAGCAGCATTCCTCGACAACTTTCAGGGCACTTATGTGCGACCACCAGACGCCGATGACTTGAGCCACATAATTCAGCAGCCAGAAGAGTCGGCCAGGCAATTATGGACTCGGTTCCTTACAAAGAAAAATCAAATCATCGACTGTCCGGATGCGGAGGCCTTAGCGGCTTTCAAGCACAACATCCGAGACGAGTGGCTAGCCCGGCACCTTGGTCAGGAAAAGCCGAAATCTATGGCAGCCCTCACGACTCTCATGACCCGCTTTTGTGCGGGAGAAGACAGCTGGTTGGCTCGCAGTAACAACATATCAAAGAACCATGGTACCTCAGATACCAGGGACGGCAACAGCAGGTCACGTCGCAACAAGCATAAGCGCCGCATTAACGGCGAAAGTACTAAGGATACGGCAGTCAATGCCGGATTCAAAGGCTCTAAACCCGGTCAGCGGAAAAAGCCATCAAACAAAGTACGCCAGGTCCGTCCAGCTTGGACCGTATACTCGATCGCTTGTGTCAAATACACGGCACCCCAGACAAGCCAGCCAATCACACCAACATGGATTGTTGGGTGTTCAAGCAGGCCGGCAAGTTAATCGCCGAAAACAAGGACAAGGGGCCGCATAGCGATGACGAGGAAGAACCCCGGCAGCCGCACACCGGAGGACAGAAGAGGTTTCCCCCGCAAGTGCGGACGGTGAACATGATATACGCAACCCACATCCCCAAGAGGGAGCGGAAGCGTGCGCTCGGGGACATATATGCGCTGGAGCCAATCGCCCCGAAGTTCAACCCATGGTCCTCCTGTCCGGTCACCTTCGATCACAGGGACCACCCCACTAGTATCCGTCACGGCGGATTCGCCGCACTGGTCCTAGACCCAATCATCGATGGATCTCACCTCACTCGAGTCCTCATGGACGGCGGCAGCAGCCTGAACCTGCTTTATCAAGACACAGTGCGCAAAATGGGTATAGACCCCTCAAGGATCAAACCCACAAAGATGACCCTTAAAGGCGTCATTCCAGGCATAGAGGCCCACTGCACAGGCTCAATTACACTGGAAGTGGTCTTCGGATCCCCGGATAACTTCCGAAGCGAAGAGTTAATCTTCGATATAGTCCCGTTCCGCAGTGGTTATCACGCACTGCTCGGACGAACCGCATTCGCTAGATTCAATGCGGTACCACATTATGCATACCTCAAGCTCAAGATGCCAGGACCTTGCGGAGTTATTACAGTCAATGGAAACACAGAGCGCTCTCTCCGAATAGAGGAGCACACCGCGGCCCTCGCAGCAGAAGTGCAAAGCAGCCTCTCAAGGCAATCTACCAGTTCGGCGTTTCAAAGCCCGGACACCTGCAAGTGCGCTCGGGGCAATCGGCAAATAGACCGCCTGGCGCGATCTGAGCTCATGTAGCAATACAACGGCCACCCCAATCCCAGCCCAATGACGTTGTACATGCCGCGCGTACATCATTACGCATTAAAAATACCATGGGCACAGATGGGGAGGGGGAGGCACAACTACGGCACGTCCCAAAACGCGGCCTAAATCGCACCAGGGGCTTCCCATTTGGTTATTTTTCTTTTTCTTTCAGGACTTCAATCTCTGGAAACTCTGTCCGGCAGCTCTAGTGCCGAACACATGACCCAGCAACCAAGGAGGCCGACTACTACGGAATTCCCAGGTGGATTACATATTTCACATAATTCCTCAGCTCGCCCTTGGAAGGGACATAGTCCTACTCTTTTGCTCATTACACTATCTGTATCACTCTGCTTTAATGCAATTTTTTAATATATAATGCATGACATTACGATTATTATCGCATTTTTGTTATATGTATACATATCTACGTGTTTATTAATGACGCCTAGCAATCGTACACTCTGGTACGACCAATGCACTAGGGTCTTACGTACCCACAATATGGTGTGAAAAGTCTGAACACTTTCACAAGTGCGGCACCCCGAACTTATAGCATTATATGCATCAGCTCCGAATCATGTCTTTGGTCAAATGTTGGGTTTGCCCGGCTCCTATGTTTTGGTACCTTACGTTCCGCTCTATCGGCTAAGGTAGTGCTAGGAGAACTACTGCGATTGTGCCCCGGTTCTGCCGGGCCGAGCACCTCAGTAGAGAAAGCTAAAACTGACTGTCATCATAAGGCGAGAGACTGGTCGCTGTTCGGCGAGGTTTTTCGAGTCCCTAAAGACTATGCCGCTTAGGGTGAGGGGCCGGCTCCCTCCGGCTTATAGGCGTGTATCGCGCCCCGAATTCGGCCTTCCGAATACCAGGGGCTTCACCGAAATTTAAAATTATAGAATTCTATGGCTAAGTGAGAGTGATAAAGCATTATTAGTCCGGTTGCCTTGTTTGTTGTGCTGAGCACCTCCCTCGAAGGACCCAAACATGGGAACAAGAGTGCTCAGGTTTATCCCGAACAACCCGACACTCATGGCATGGGGGCAGAAGCCGAGGACTAGCCATCTCTCAGATTGGATAAACAGCCAAACAGAAGGTAATATTTTAAATTCACACAAGCGTTGCATATCAAAAACGATACAAGTTTTCATACATACAGGACAAAATGAGCAAGTCTCATTCAAATATTACATTTTGTGAACACTCATCCGCGATAAGACGGGCGCCCGGCAGAACACCCTCGTAGTACATCTCGGGGTGGCGGTGCTCCTTGCCCTCCGGCGGCCCCTCCTTGATCAGCTTCACGGCGTCTAGCTTGACCCACAGCGTTTTTACATGGGCGAAGGCCCGGCGTGCACCTTCAATGCAGACGGATCGCTTGACGACCTCCAGCCATGGGCAGGCATCCACAAGCCGCCTCACCAGGCCAAAGAAGCTGTTCGGAAGGGCATCACCAGGCCACAACCGGACTATGAAGCCCTTCATGGCCTGATCGGCCACCTTATGTAGCCCAGCTATCTGCTTCAGCTGGTCGCTCATTGGCACCGGATGTTCGGCCTCAGCATACTGAGACCAAAACAACTTCTCCGTCGAGCTTCCGTCCTCGGCCTGGTAGAATAGTGCGGCATCGGACACACTGCGGGGCAAATCTGCGAATGCTCCTGAAGAGCTCCGGATTCGAGTAAGTAATCAGTAATTCCCCGTTGCATACTTGCTTTGCATATAGAAAGCCTTACCCACCGCTATCTTCTTCATCGTGTCGATCTCCTGAAGGACCTTCTGGGCCTCGGCCTTGGCACTCCTCGCGCTCTCGCGGGTCGCGGCAAGCTCAGACTCTTTCGTCTTCAAGTCAAGCTCCAACGCCTCGTGCTTTGTCACGAGAGCCTGGAGCGCTTGCTGCACCTCGCCCACTCGAGCCTCATGCCTCTCTCGCTCGGTGCGCTCCTGGGCCGCCTTTTCTTCGGCCTGGGACAGCGCTTGCTTCAGGGTCGCCACCTCGGTCGTGGCCCCTGGCAAACATACAGTGATCTTGTCATTTAGCAATCGCGTCCTTTTTTCTCATCTACAGACGGGGTATTACTTACCCTTGTTCTCCTCGAGCTGCCTCTTAGCAAGGCCGAGCTCTTTCTGGGACCCCTCGAGGGCCTCCTTCAGTACGGCGACCTCAGCAGTTAGTGCGGCGGACGCCAGCAGCGAAGCCTGCACATGCATATTGACATACTTATATTAGACTCCTGCGATATTATTTGATCCTCTGTTCGGCTTTTCTTTGTGAACACCGAACAAAGCATCAGGGGCTACTGTCTATGCGGTAACACTTCTACTACATTTTAAAATACTTACCTCGAAGCCTGTTAGAAGGCTAGTACAGGCTTCAGTCAAACCGCTCTTGGCGGACCGAACCTTCTGGATCACCGCACTCATGATAGTGCGGTGCTCCTCCTCGATGGAAGCACTGCGAAGTGCTTCCAACATAGTGTACGGTGCCTATGGGTGGACAGAGGTCACCGGCACTGGCGTCTCACCCTCCTTAGAAGGGGACCACCTGCCCGAGCTCGGATCCGTTGGAGGGTCCGGCGCGGTGTTCGGCATAGGGGCCGAACTCGGAGCTTCCGGGGACCCCGTCCCCTCGGCTCCCGGAGTCCGGAAGGTTGCCTTGAGGTTCCTCCGGGACTATCCCCCCCCTGATCTGGTGCCTCTTGAGACAGCACCTCGGTGTCGTCGGCCGAATGAGGGGAGGTGGCCGTCGGGACTGGATCGATGTCCATGTCCGACGCACCCAGGGAGCTATCCCAGGATAACTCGATATTGGCTCGGGGCGGCCTGCAAAATTGAGTTTGGTGTTAGGGAAAGCAATGTGACAAAGGAATTCTATGGGTTACTTTGGTATCCGAATACTTATGATCTCCCCTGGGGCTTGCCCCTGGGCAACCACTCGTCTTCACTTTCGTCCGCGGCGGTGGAGCTGTCCGGAAGGAGCGTCCTTCCCTTCTTGGACCCTTCGGCCTCCCCAGTTGAGGCGGCCTTCCTTTTCTTGTCTCCCCCAGTCGGTGGGGGAGCCTCCTCTTCCTCTTTCTCGTCTTCGGGGGAAGAGTGCACCGCAGAGTCATCGAACAATGAGTCCGATGACGCCTGGCGTCGGGAACGCTTTCGAGCTCCCTTGGCCTTCTTGTTCTTCTCCAACACCTTATAAGGGGCCGGAGTCAGCATCTTCGTCAAAAGAGCGTCTGCGGGGCCTTCGGGCAAGGGAGCCGGACAGTCAATCTGTCCGGCCATCTTCTGCCAGTCCTGTCAAAATTATGGGAGTTTAGACCCCGCATAGAGCCAATCTATATATATATAAAACAAATATCCTGTAAGAGATAAAACAACTTACCGCACTAGCGTGGCACTTCGCGCTGAATCCGCGATCCTTAGTAATGGGGGGAGGGACCGCAGCGCCCATGAACAACACCCTCCAGGCATCTTCATGAGTCGTGTCGAAGAGCCTGTTCAGAGTTCGGTGCTGCACCGGATTGAACTCCCACAAGGTAAACTCCCGTTGTTGGCACGGGAGTATCCGGTGAACGAGCATAACCTGGACTATGTTGACAAGCTTGAGCTTCTTATCCACCATGTTCTGAATACATGAATGGAGTCCGGTCAGCTCTTTTGAATTACCCCAGGACAGGCCCTTCTCTTTCCAGGAGGTGAGCCGCATGGGGATGCCAGATCGGAACTCGAGGGCCGCTACCCATGCGGGGTCACGTGGCTCGGTGATATAGAACCACCCCGATTGCCACTCCTTTATGGTGTCCACGAAGGTACCCTCGAGCCATGTGATGTTGGGGATCTTGCCCACCATGGCGCCTCCGCACTCTGCCTGGCGGCCGCTCACTACCTTCGGCTTGACATTAAAGGTCTTCAGCCATAAGCCGAAGTGGGGCTTGATGCGGAGGAAGGCCTCGCACACGACGATAAACGCCGAGATGTTGAGGATGAAGTTCGGGGCCAGATCATGGAAATCCAGGCCATAATAAAACATCAGCCCCCGGACGAAGGGATGGAGAGGAAATCCCAATCCGCGGAGGAAATGAGTGAGGAATACCACCTTCTCATGGGGCTCGGGGCTGGGGATGAGCTGTCCCTCGTCGGGGAGCCGGTGCGCGATGCCGTCGTGCAGGTATCCGGCTCTCCTCAGTTTCTTGACGTCTCCCTCCGTGACGGAGGAGACCATCCACTTGCCTCCCGCTCCGAACATGGTTGGAGAAGGTTGAGGTGGAAGTGAGAGCTTGGGCGCTAGAGCTCGAGTATGCAGGAGCGGATGAGCAAAAGAGGAAGAAGGCGTGGATAGAAAGGTGAAACCTTATCCCTTTATATGGGCGGACAAAATTAAACGTCCCCACTTGCCTAGTAAAACTTGCTTATCCCCCAAGCACCGCAATTGATGGCGCGGTTGGGTTACCCACGCCCGTATTGATGAGAATCCCGTAATAGGGGGACACGATCTCTGCTTTGACAAGACGTGTCGAAAAACTGCCTCGCATTATATGTGGGGCTGGTTAAAAGAAACGGTTCGAATAATCACCGGGCCATGACGTAACGTCATGTTGCCAAAGCAAGCTAGCGGATTAGATCTGTGAAAGCATTATTCTCTACGGCGAAGTGTGGAACTTATTTTGTAGGGTCGGACACTATCCTCGTATTCAAATTCTTCTGTGATGTATTCGGAGAAGGAACTCGCCTTGCAATGCCGAAGACAACTGCGCGCCGGAATCATCGTCATTGAAGCCTGGTTCAGGGGCTACTGAGGGAGTCCTGGATTAGGGGGTCTCCGGATAGCCGGACTATCTCCATTGGCCGGACTGTTAGACTATGAAGATACAAGATTGAAGACTTCGTCTCGTGTCCGGATGGGACTCTACTTGGTGTGGAAGGCAAGCTAGGCAATACGTATATGGATATCTCCTCTTTTGTAACCGACCTTGTGTAACCCTAACCCTCTCTAGTGTCTATATAAACCGGAGGGCTTTAGTCCATAGTACAACAATCACAACATACAATCATACCATAGGCTAGCTTCTAGGGTTTAGCCTCTCTGATCTCGTGGTAGATCTACTCTTGTAACACCCATATCATCAATATCAATCAAGCAGGACGTAGGGTTTTACCTCCATTAAGAGGGCCCAAACCTGGGTAAAACTTCGTGTCCCCTGCCTCCTGTTACCATCCGGCCTAGACGCACAGTTCGGGACCCCCTACCCGAGATCCGCCGGTTTTGACACCGACAACGTGAAAACTACATTCCTTAATGGATTTCTTAAAAAAGAGTTGTATATGATGCAACCAGAAGGTTTTGTCGATCCTAAAGGTGCTAACAAAGTGTGCAAGCTCTAGCGATCCATTTATGGACTGGTGCAAGCATCTCGGAGTTGGAATATATGCTTTGATGAGGTGATCAAAGCATATGGTTTTATACGGACTTTTGGAGAAGCCTGTATTTACAAGAAAGTGAGTGAGAGCTCTGTTGCATTTTTAATATTCTATGTGGATGGCATATTATTGATTGGAAATTATATAGAATTTCTGGATAGCATAAAAGGATACTTGAATAAAAGGTTTTCAATGAAAGACCCCAGTGAAGCTGCTTATATATTGGGCATCAATATCTATAGAGATAGATCAAGACGCTTGATAGGAGTTTTAAAAAGCACATACCTTGATAAAGTTTTGAAGAAGTTCGAAATGGATTGGTTAAAGAAAGGGGTCTTGCCTATGTTACAAGGTGTGAAGTTGAGTAAGACTCAAAACCTGACCACGGCGGAATATAGAGAGAGAGAATGAAAGTCATTCCCTATGCCTCAGTCATAGGTTCTATAAAGTATGCCATGCTATATACCAGACCTATTGTATACCTTGCCATGATTTTGGCAAGGGGGTACGATAGTGATCCAGAAGTGGATCACTAGACAACGGTCAAAGTTATCCTTAGTTACCTAAGAGGACTAAGGAAATATTTCTCGGTTATGGAAGTGATAAAAGAGTTTGTCGTAAAGAGTTACGTCAATGCAAGCTTTTACACCGATCCAGATGACTCTGAGTCTCATTCTGGATACATATTGAAAGTGGGAGCAATTAGCTAGAGTAGCTCTATGCAGAGCATTGTAGACATAGAAATTTGCAAAATACATACAGATCTGAATGTGGCAGACCCATTGACTAAACCTCTCTCACAAGCAAAACATGATCACACCTTAGTACTCTTTGGGCATTAATCACATGGCAACGTGAACTAGATTATTGACTCTAGTAAACCCTTTGGGTGTTGGTCACATGGCGATGTGAACTATGGTGGTTAATCACATAAAAATGTGAACTATTGGTGTTAAATCACATGGCAATGTGAACTAGATTATTGACTCTAGTGCAAGTGGGAGACTGAAGGAAATATGCCCTAGAGGCAATAATAAAGTTGTTATTTTATATTTCCATATATCATGATAAATGTTTATTATTCATGCTAGAATTCTATTAACTGGAAACTTGATACATGTGTGGATACATAGACAAAACACCGTGTCCCTAGTAAGCCTCTACTAGACTAGCTCGTTAATCAAAGATGGTTAGGTTTCCTAACCATAGACATGTGTCGTCATTTGATGAATGGGATCACATCTTTAGGAGAATGATGTGACGGACAAGGTCCATCCGTTAGCATAGCATATTGATCGTTCAATTTTATTGCTATTGCTATCTTCATGTCATATACATATTCCTTTGACTATGAGATTATGCAACTCCCAGATACCGGAGGAATGCCCTGTGTGCTATCAAACGTCACAACGTAACTGGGTGATTATAAAGATGCTCTACAGGTATCTCCGAAGGTGGTTGTTGAGTTGGCATAGATCAAGATTAGGGTTTGTCACTACGAGTATCGGAAAGGTATCTCTGGGCCCTCTTGGTAATACACATCATAAGCTTGCAAGTAAATGACTAAGGAGTTAGTCACAAGGTGATGTATTACTGAACGAGTAAAGAGACTTGCTGGTAACGAGATTGAACTAGGTATGAAGATACCGACGATCGAATCTCGGGCAAGTAACATACCGATGACAAAGGGAATAATGTATGTTGTCATTACGATACGATAGATAAAGATCTTTGTAGAATACATGGGAACCAATATGAGCATCCATATTCTTTTGTTGGTTATTGACTGGAGAGGTGTCTCGGTCATGTATACATAGTTATCGAACCCATAGGGTCCGCACGCTTAACATTCGATGACGATTTTGTATTATATGAGTTGGGTGATTTGTTGACCGAATGTTTTTCGGAGTTATGGATGAGATCATGGACATGACGAGGAGTCTCGAAATGGTCGAGAGGTAAAGATTCATATATAGGACAATAGTATTTGGACACCGGAAGTGTTTCGGGAGTACCGGGTATGTTTCGGGTCACCGGAAGGGGTTCCGTGCAAACCCCGACAAGCTATATGGGTATAATGGGCCTAGGGAGGGACTGACCAGCCCACAAGGGGCTGGTGCGCCCCTCCACCAGGCCGGCCAGCCCTAGGGAAGGCAAGGGAGGAGGGCTAGACCCTCTTTCCTTCCCCTTCTCAAGGGACAAAGGAAAGGGGGGGCGCCACCTCCTCCTTCCTTCCCCTGGTGCCAAAACAAGGAAGGGGGAGAATTGGGGTGGGAGCCCAAGTAGGATTCGGCCTACTAGTGCGCCCCCTGGCTGCCTCTTCCCCCTGGCTGCCCCATCACCGTCACCACGCTGTCGTGCTGATGAAACTCTCCCTCGACACTTTCGTGGATCAAGAGTTTAAGGGACGTCATCGAGTTGAACGTGTGCGGAACTCGGAGGTGCCATACATTCGGTGCTTGGTCGGTCGGAACGAGAAGAAGTTCTACTACATCAACCACGTTGGCAAACACTTCCGCTTTCGGTCTATAAGGGTACGTGGACACACTCTCCCCCTCTCGTTGCTATGCATCTCCTAGATAGATCTTGCATGAGCGTAGGCATTTTTTTGAAATTGCATGTGCCTTCCCCAACAGTCACTGGGTGAGGACACCGCAAGATTGAACCCAAAGCTAAGCACCTCTCCCATTGCAAGAAAAACCAATCTAGTTTGCCAAACTAAACCGATAATTCAAAGAGAAATAAAATGATATCTACTCATGCATATAAGAATTCAAAGAAGATTTAAATAATATTCATAGATAATTTGATCATAAATCCACAATTCGTCGGATCTCAACAAACACACCGCAAAATAAGATTACATTGGGTAGATCTCCAAGAACATCGAGGAGAACATGGTATTGAGAATCAAAGAGAGAGAATAAGCCATCTAGCTATAGCTATGGACCCGTAGGTCTGTGGTAAACTACTCACGCTTCATCGAAAAGGCAATGGAGTTGATGTAGATGCCCTCCGTGATCGAATCCCCCTCTGTCAGGATGCCAAAAAAAGGCCCCAAGATGGGATCTCATAGGAACAGAAGGTTGCGGCGGTGGAAATGTGTTTTCGTGGATGCTTCTGAGGGTTTTGGAATATATGTGAATATATAGGACGAAGATCTAGGTCAGGGAGTCACCGAGGGGCCCACAAAGTAGGGGGCGCCCCCCTAGGGCACGCCCTCCACCCTTGCCGCCACCTCATGGCTCTTCTGACTTGCACTCCAAGTCCCCTAGGTGTCCTCTGGTCTAAGAAAAATCATCTCGAGAGTTTTATTTCGTTTGGACTCCGTTTAGTATTCCTTTTCTGTGAAGCTAAAAAACAAGGAAAAATAGAAACTGGCACTTGGCTCTAGGTTAATAGGTTAGTCCCAAAAACAATATAAAATAGCATATTAATGCATATAAAACATCCAAAATAGATAAGATAATAACATGGCACAATCAAAAATTATAGATACGTTGGAGACGTATAAAGCATCCACAAGCTTAATTCCTGCTCGTCCTCAAGTAGGTAAACGATAAAAACAGATTTTTTGATGTGGAATGCTAGCTAAAATATTTATCTACGTAATTTTCTTTATTGTGGCATGAATGTTCAAATTCATAAGATTCAAAACAAAAGTTTAATATTGACATAAAAATGATAATACTTCAAGCATACTAATAAAGCAATCATGTCTTCTCAAAATAACATGGCCAAAGAAAGCTATCCCTACAAAATCATATAGTCTGGCTATGCACCATCTTCATCACACAAAATATTCAAATCATGCACAACCCCGATGACAAGCCAAGAAATTGTTTCATACTTTTGGTGCTCTCAAGCCTTTTCAACTTTCACGCAATACATGAGCGTGAGCCATGGACATAGCACTATAGGTGGACTAGAATATGGTGGTTGTGGAGAAGTCAAAAGGAAGGAGATAGTCTCACATCAACTAGGCGTATCAACGGGCTATGGAGATGCCCAACAATATATCTCAATGTGAGTAGGTAGGGATTGCCATGCAACGGATGCACTAGAGCTATAAGTGTATTACAGCTCAAAAATAAACTAAGTGGGTGTGCGTCCAACTCACTTGCTCACGAAGACCAAGGGCAATTTGAGGAAGCCCGTCATTGGAATATACAAGCCAAGTTCTATAATGAAAAATTCCCACTAGTATATGAAAGTGACAACATAGGAGACTCTCTATCATGAAGATTATGGTGCTACTTTGAAGCAAAAGTGTGGAAAAAGGATAGTAACACTGCCCCTTCTCTCTTTTCTCTCATTTTTTTATTGGTGGGATTCTTGGCCTCCTTTATTTTTCTATAAAGTCCGGAGACTCATCCCAACCTATGAGGGAATCATAGCTTCCATCATCCTTTCCTCACATAGGACAATGCTCTAATAATGATGATCATCACACTTTTATTTACTTACAACTCAAGAATTACAACTTGATACTTAGAACAAAATAGGACTCTATATGAATGCCTCTGGCAGTGTACCGGGATGTGCAATGACTCAAGAGTGACATGTATAAAAATTATGAACGATGGCTTTGCCACAAATACGATGTCAACTACATGATCATGCAAAGCAATATGACAATGATGAAGCGTGTCATAATAAACGGAATGGTGGAAAGTTGCATGTCAATATATCTTGGAATGGCTATGGAAATGCCATAATAGGTAGGTATGGTGACTGTTTTGAGAAAGGTATATGGTGGGCGTATGGTACCAGCGAAAGCTGTGCGGTACTAGAGAGGCTAGCAATGATGGAAGGGTGAGAGTGCGTATAATCCATGGACTCAATATTAATCATAAAGAACTCACATACTTATTGTAAAAATCTATTAGTCATCGAAACAAAGTACTAAGCACATGCTCCTAGGGGGATAGATTGGTAGGAAAAAGACCGTCGCTCGTCCCCGACCGCCATCCATAAGGAAGAAAATCAATAAATAAATCATGCTCCTAATTCATCACATAACGGTTCACCATACGTGCATGCGACCTGAATCACAAACTTTAACACAAGTATTTCTACAATCCACAATTACTCACTAGCATGAATGTCACATCCCTAGCTTCTGATGCTGCCTAGTGGTTGCATCTTGCTTGCATCATGTTTAAATTTCTAAAAGTTGAATTGAGGATAGTTGAAACCCTCACAAATCACTCCAGAAATAATCAACAATAAAATATCTTCAAAGAAGTCCAAGGAAATGTTCCTGTTACTCTGTGAAAATATTGGTAAGAGGTAAAATTCAAATCAATATTTTTGGAATCACAGAAATATTTATCTGGGGCCTTTGAATTAAATCAATGACATATTTGAGTTGGATTTATTTCTGTTATATAAGAAATAAAGTTCAAATATTTCTGTAAGTTTTCATGTGACCTTGGACTGCCGACTTGAGCTCAAATAAAAATTTGCAGAAAGTTTTAAAATGGTTTGGTTTGTAAATAAAATCAAAACAAAGAAAGAAAAATAGAAAACAAAAACAAATAAAAGAGAGAGAGAGAGAGAGAGAGAGTTACCTGGCCTTACCTGGCTGGCCCAGGACCTGTGCAGCCCAGCTGGCGGCCCAGCCCACCTGGCCACCTCCTCCTGTCGTCTTCTCCTTGCCAGGAGGATGGGTGTGTGCCCGACGCATGCGCACCGCCGTGCGGCCACCTCCTGCTTGCTTGCTCGTTGCTGGAGACAGCCCCGAGCGCCACGCAGCCCCCGACCTCTCTTGCACTCTCCCTCGCCCTCATCCTGTCCTCTGTCTCTGTCTCTCTCTGTCTCTCTCTCTCTCTCGCCCGAACCAAAGCGTGCTGTCACCATCGCTCGCTGCCACCACCCACTCTGGAAACCCCTTGCTCCACCACCGTGCTTAGTCGTACCACCGTGGACCAGAGCCTCTCCACGCCGAAGACCGCGAGCATGGGAGCAGCCCATCGTCGCCATCGAGCTCATCATCATCGTCTGCCCCGACGATCGCCATCCATCGATTCGTCGTCTCCGACGCCTCCCCGAGCCTACTGAGCTCCGCTTCGACTCCAATGTGAGCTCTACGGTCTTCTCCCCTACTCCTCGAGCTCGTTCCCGTCCACTAGCCGTGCTAGCCGTTGGAGCCGAGAGCTCATCACCGCCGTTCATGTCGCCGCCGTGGCCACTGTCACCTACAGCCACGACCGAGCACACCATCGTGCTCAGTGCAACGCTAGGACCCCAAAACCCTCACCTATTGCTCCTGCCGTGCCCCGTAGTGCCCAACCCTTCGATGGTTGTCACCTACGGCCGCGACTGAGCACACCACCGTGCTCAACACAATGCCAGGACCCCAAAACCCTCACCTATTGCTCCTGTTGTGCCCCACAGCGCCCAACCCTTCGATTGCCGAACTCTGGCCGCCGCCTCCATGCTCGCAGCCATCGTTTCCGGCGATCTTGCAGCCTCCCGAGCAGCCAGCTAGATGCGCACGTGTGCGGGCTACCTCCTGGTGGCCTTCGTGTGTCAATCTGCCGCCTTTAGCGCATCCCCGGCGAACTTCCGGCGTAGCTTTGGTCATCGCCGGCCGTATACCAGCGACATCCGACGTGGCGGGATCATTAGCGCTAACTCCCACCAGTTGGACCACCCCTAGACGCTGACAGCGGGCCCCGCAGCGAGTCAAAGCGCGAGTCAACGCGGGATTAGCACCCGTGTCACTAACCAGTGGACCCCACTGGTCAGGTTTGACCTAGTCTAGCACCGTTGACTTGCTGACATCAGCATGATGCCATGCTGATGCAGTAATGATTCTCTGGTTTTAAAATAATCCAAGAAATTTCAGAAAATAATATAAACTTCTAAAAATCATAGAAATTCAACTGTAACTCCAAATGAAATAATTTATATATGAAAAATTATCAGAAAAATGCAACCTATCCATTTTTATCATTGTCATGCATGTCAAACTAAGTTATACCTGCTGTATAGGTGAAAACATGATAATGGTATTTTAAATGCTAAATATGGAGTTTGCATATGAACCCTTAGTTCATATGGACTTCATTTAAACTGTTGCTAGATGCATTAGTGTAAATCATAACATTCTTGACATGCCATGATCATGCATCATATTGTTGCATTGCATTGATTGTTTTCTTTCTCTGTTGCTGGTGGTTGTTCCCTCTCGATAGACGTGTTCCGATGTTGAGTTCGATGACATCGATGAAGAACTATATCTTCTTCAGAAGTGCCAGGCAAGCAAAACCCCCTTGTTCATTCCGATACAATCCCACTCTCTCGCTCCTGCTCTCTTTTACTGCATTAGGACAACAATGTTTCAACTGTTACATGATGCGGTAGTTGAACCTCTTTCCTCTGCATGACCTGTCATTGCCACAGTAAACAGATGAAACCCACTAGCATGAGTAGGAGTTGTTTGAGCCCTGATGTGCCTACTCATTCATGCGTGTTGTCATGCCTGCTCTTGCTTAGAGTTGTGTCAGGTCTGATTCATCGGGAATGAATGGAAAGTTGTGAACATGTCCTACTGCTGAGAGCTAAGTGTGTGAACACGATTTGGTAAAGGTAGCGGTGAGAGGCCATGTAGGAGTACATGGTGGGTTGTCTCATTGAAACCGTCCTCAGGAACTGAATTCTGTGTTTGTGATCAATGAACAGTTACTACCACACACTTTCCGGTAACTTGGCCCCTCTCGGCTTATTAATCGCCTCGATCTCTGTCCAGGAGTTGCAACTAGTTTCTGGTGTTTGTAGGTAGTGTTAGTAGTCACCCGGTATAGGTGGTCTTGGGACAGACTAGGCACCATGGCCGGGTATACCAAGCATCGCCTGTTTGGTGGGCTTGGGAACCCTGTACACATTGTTTGGGGCCGTGAGCGACACCCCGGTCGGATCTCCTTGCGGATGGAACCCGAATAGGCCATAAACCTGGACTAGAGACTTGTGTGGTTAGTCAGGTTGTGGCCGACTCCCTCGCCAGGCTTCCGCTTGAAGGTTGCCGAGATACACGACGTGTACATGGTGGTAAGTGGCGACAGCGTGTGTGAGGAAGTACACCCTTGCAGGGTTAACATCATCTATTCGAATAGCCGTGTCTGCGGTAAAGGACTTCTGGGTTGCCTGTATAGTTCATAGACAAGTGAAAGTGGATACTCTAAAATGCGCAAGATAAGCGTGAGTGCTATGGATGGCATTCTCGTAGGGAGATGGGAGCGAATCCATAGTGGTGTATTGATATGGTGAATATGTGGACTCGTGTGCACCACCTCAAAGAGTTATTTGCAGTCGTAGTTTAGGATAGCCATCGAGTCAAAGTTGGCTTGCTGCAGTCAAACTCCACCACCCCCTTTGTTGATACTGATGCATATGTAGTTAGTTTTGATGTAAGTCTTGTTGGGTACATTTGTACTCACAGTTTCTTAATTTATGTTTATGCAGAGAGACTTCAGTCTCGTTAGTAGTTCCGCGTGGACTTCGACGTTTATCTTGTTACCTCAGCTACGATCTCGTGCCCTCGGCAGGGTCTTGTAGATAGTCAGGCTTCTCAACCTTTTTCATTTGTAGTTGTCTGTACTCAGACATATTTATGCTTCCGCTTGTTGCTTGTATGCTTTGTATGTTGGGTCATGAGACCCATGTTTGTAATACTTGGCTCTTCGGAGCCTAATGAATAAATACTTGAGTCATAGAGTTATGTTGTGATGCCATGTTGTGTTTGCACATATCGAGCATATTGTGTGTATGTTATTGAAATACTTGGTATGTGTGGGATCCGACAACCTAGTTGTTTATCCTTGGTAGCCTCTCTACCGGGAACTGTCTCCTAGTGCTTCCACTGAGCCATGGTAGCTTGCTACTGCTCTGAAACACTTGGGCTGTCCGGCATGTGTCCTTCTTCATTCCTGTGTCTGTCCCTTCGGGGAAATGTCACGCGGTGTCTACCGAAGTCCTGTTAGCCTGCTACAGCCCGGATTCTCCGGAGTCCTATTAGCACAGCTGCTACAACCCGGATTTACTCGCTGATGACTGACACGTTCGTTGTTGGGTCATGTATGTCTGTCCCTGTAAGTTAGTGCCACTTTGGGTTTACGACTAGTCATGTCGGCCCGGGTTCTTTGTCATTTGGATGCTAGCGACACTATCATATACGTGAGCCAAAAGGCACAAACGGTCCCAGGCCAGGTAAGGTGGCACCCATGGGAATACAGTGCGTGAGGCCGCAAAGTGATATGATGTGTTACATGCTAGATCGGTGTGACTTATGATCGGGGTCCTGACAGCTTTGGTATCAGAGCCTGACTGCCTGTAGGTTTACCAATCCAAACTGGTCGAAGTCGTGTCTAGAAATGCTTTAGTTATGTAAGGGAATTGATTGTGGAAGGGAACGTAAGGCTCGTTTTACTTCTTTACCTTATGTCCTTCTGATATGAGTCATCCTATCTATTCTACGGGGTTAAAGAACTAGGCTTTCTCTTCTTTCTATCAGGATCACGTGTTACTAATCCATAGAATCTTAGGATTGTTGGTTCCAGGCCTCAGTTCAGTTCCTACTACTTTTAGTATGTTGTCAGTTGGTCTCGGAACCTTGATATTGTATGTTGAGTGGTTATGCCACCATTTTTGCAGGATGTCTCAAATCTTTTTGAGCATTTACAACCGTTGTACTGTCCATGTCATCCCATGTTTCCAAATAGTCAGATGCATTTGCAAATCCCTTCTTTCCATTCCCGATGTCCCTTTGGGCCAGTTCAACCACACTAATCGGTGAGTTGATGTACTCTGTTGCCTCGACATATATGTTGGAGCTATTATTATGACCCTAGGTGTCATAGAGGATCACCTAGTAATCTAGCCATGTTTATTCCTAGTGTGATGATTCTGGCCATCATTCTCGAAAGCATTCCGTGATGCCATTTAGTTAGCAGGCCTTCTATTTCTAGGTTCTTAAGCCCAAGATTCACTCTACTTACCTCGTGTTGATAGTGTTGCTCGTACCTTTAGGATATTAGTAACCTTTGCGATAGTCCTCGAGGTTCGTGGTATTTCCTTCTTCCAAATACCATGAACTGCTTATGGCAGAAGTTCTTTTGAACCAAAAGATCACAACCAGAGTGCTCTTGATGAGTTCTCCATTCTACATTGTGAATCTGCCAGTTCTACCTTTCTGCATGGGTTATCTGGAAGAAATGTTGAGCCTTGCTCTACATACTAATCTATGCATACATAACTCAGAAAGATATATGTTTCTTTGAGTTGTCCCTCTCTTTAGTTGTATCCTGATCTCCGTCTATCATTTGATAATCAAGAGCATGTCATGCATTCATGCTCATCGATACCTCATATTCTTGTGGTCTATCAAGCCATTCTTTTTTGGAATGACTAGGAGAAACAAACTCCAGTACCTTGTCCACTTCGAGGATTGAGTCAAAGTAGTTGTATTCCGTGGATCAAAATGCCAATCCAGATTTTGCTCTGTTCTACCTTGGAGTGTTACAATCTTTATGTCAAGAATGTCATGAGAATTGCACCACCTCTTATGAATTCTTGACGCAGTGATACTTCTCGCCATCATTATTCATTCCTCGGTCCCGTGTTGTCGTAACCGGAATGCCGACAAGTGAAATGTGTGAAATCAATACTCCTAGCAACCTTGTTGCTTGGTAGTTAATGGACAACACTCTCACTCTTAGCATGCTGGTTATTGAATCATCATCTTAAGATTGGTCGTGCTACCTAGGCCTTATTTCTGGTGCACTCTTCGATCAATGAGTTAGGATTGTGTCAATCCCTCGCTCTTTTGATCATATCGTCTTGCCCTGAAGCAAGATTGATCTCGAGCTTAGTAACATATCGGTGGTTTGTGATTTTCCGAATATCTTCTCGGAAGTATTTCCAGGTTGTCCCCCAACCGCTATGTTGAGCTCCTGATCAAGTTGGTCCTCTTGTAACCACCCCTTCTCCAAGAATTCTATGTTGGATACCCTGAACTAGTTGGTTGAGCTAAACAACAACTTGGAGAGTTGGAAGATGGAAGCTTGTCCGACTTAGTTCATCGCTAAGGGATATCTTTTGTGTGTTTGTTGAAGAAAGAGGTTATCTTCATCGATTGGTCCCCATGAGCAGTTGTTGGATCTATTGTCTTATCAAAACTTTGATTTGAGTGTGGGCTATCCTCAAATCAAATCAGAACCAATGATGTTCGTAATGTTGTCTTACTTGTGGTTTTCCCTCGGGCATACTCCGTTATATCTTTGTTCTAAGCAATGCTATCACCATGTTCACATAATTGTGGAATTCCATTTATATGGAAACCTGGATGAATCGTTGTTGAGCCCATCGACAACATCCTTATCTTCTCCATGATTTTGTTGGACATTAAGCTGGTATTGGAAACTTTGTAAGCATTTCCTTCGTGTCCCGTTCATAAGGTATATGTTTGGATGAAAGAAGAGACTTCCTCTAATTCACGTGCACTTGATGTAAGTTGTCACCGTGGATTTGAGAAAAGATTTTTTGCTTCCTCTAGAATCATCCCAAGTTAGTCATGCATACGTGCGAAGTATTCTGTGGTTTGGAGACTTGCAACCTTCATTCCATATGTATTCCCTAGCACACCAAGCCACTGACTGATTTGTTCAAGGAGAAGAAGTTCCTTCTTAAGAGGTAATCCAGACTTATGTAAGGACTTCGGTATCCTCGATGATGGTTCCCAAACAGAACTCGGTAGTGTTTCATTGTAAGACTACTATGTGGTCATCCTTGTCTTGGAGAACATGCTCACATGTATATAGCAGAACCAGCTCATGTTTTGGAGCTTGCTATCGTAGTTCATTTCCCGAGAATCTCGCAACGTCATCTCGTCGATTGTGTTGCAACCTTTCCTTTTCAGACATGTTGTCTGAAATATCATGTTACCAACCAGAACTGTATCTCGGGCAGATATGATGGTTGAAAAATCCCCAACATTTGCATTTTTCCCAGCTTGCACCGCCATTGTGCAAATTCTACATGGACTGCCCCTCTCAGTACTTGTTGTTCAGGATCATCTTCAGAAGTGGTCCTACCATGGGTCCCACCCATTTCCCGATGATAAGCAAAATCATCCATTGCGTTCTTCAATGAGGTAGTCCACCTCATCCATTTCAGTCTGAGTATGCCATTCTTTCGAACTCCTTCAAACGATCCTTTGTGATTGCCTTAGGCTGGTATAGAGAGCTTCAATGATCCCTATGCCAAAAGTAATTATTTTTGCCACTTTAAAGGATAAATCTACAAGTCGCCTTCCCCCAAGGTGTCCCGTTATGGAATCATGGCAAATTAACCCCTCGCTACTTTGAAACCTATCAACCATTTTGTTCAAGCATGGAATTGTTGTCTACCAAATTGAACCTCTGTCATCAGCTCCTTGCCACCCCCCCTGAGGTGTGTTTGTGTCTCAGCTCGAGAGATGTTTCAACCTCTCATCCCGTGAGTTGATCTTGCGATCATTAAGATGATCCATTCTTGTAGAGTTGTCTCGCTTTTTTGCTGTCGTGTTGGGTCAAGATCTCGAAGGCAAAGACATCAAGATCAATATGAAGCAATGGACCATGAAGACTGTGTCAGTTCCATGTCCCCTCTGTCTTCTCACCTCACGTCTTGAATCTCGGGACGGGATTCTTGTTTAGTGGTGGCGAGTTGTCACATCCCTAGCTTCTGATGCTGCCCAGTGTTTGCATCTTGCTTGCATCATGCTTAAATTTCTGAAATATGAATTGAGGATAGTTGAAACCCTCACAAATCACTCCAGAAATAATCAACAATAAAATATCTTCAAAGAAGTCAAGGAAATGTTCATGTTACTCTATGAAAATATTGGTAAGAGGTAAAATTCTAACCAATATTTTTGGAATCATAGAAATATTTATTTGGGGCCTTTGAATTAAATCAATGACATATTTGAGTTGGATTTATTTCTGTTATATAAGAAACAAAGTTCAAATATTTTTGTAAGTTCGCATATGACCTTGGACTACCTCCCTGAGCTCACATAAAAATTTACAGAAAGTTTTAAAATGGTTTGGTTTGTCATTCAAATCAAAAGAAAGAAAGAAAAATAGAAAACAGAAACAGATAAGAGAGAGAGAGAGAGAGAGAGAGAGAGAGAGAGAGTTACCTGGCCTTACCTGGCTGGCCCAGGTCCTGTGCAGCCCAGCTGGCGGCCCAGCCCACCTGGCCACCTCCTCCAGTCATCTTCCTCCTTGACAGGAGGACGGGCGCGTGCCTGACGATAGCGCACCACTGTGCAGCCACCTCCTGCCTGCTTGCTCGCTACTGGAGACGGCCCCGAGCGCCATGCAGCCACCCGACCTCTCTTGGACTCTCCCTCGCCCTCATCCTGTCCTCTGTCTCTCTCTCTCTCTCTCTCTCTCTCTCTCTCTCTCTCTCTCTCTCTCTCTCTCTCTCGCCCAGACTCGAGCGCGCCGTCGCCACCGCTCGCTGCCAACGCCCTTTCCGGCAACCCCTCGCTCCACCACTGTGCCCAGTCACACCGCCGTGGACCAGAGCCTCTCCACGCTGAAGATCGCGAGCGTGGGAGCAGCTCATCATCGTCCTCTACCCCGACGATCGCCATCCATCGATTCGCCGTCTCTGACGCCTCCCGAACATGCTGAGCTCTGCTTCGACTCTGATGTGAGGTCTATCATCTTCTCCCCTACTCCTCGAGCTCGTTCCCGTCCACTAGCCATGCTAGCCGTCAGAGCCGAGAGCTCATCACCGCTGTTCATGTCGCCGTTGTGGCCACTGTCACCTACGACCATGACCGAGCACACCACCGTGCTCAGCACAACGCCAGGACCCCAAAACCCTCACCTATTGCTCCTGCCGTGCCCCGTAGTGCCCAACCCTTTGAAAGTGCAACTATCCCTAGGTGGTTTTGGTAATTCCTAACAACATATAGCTTATTGAGCTAATGCTATTTCAAGATTAATATCTCTAGAAAGCTCAATGATTGGCATGGCATGGATGAGAAAAGTGGACCCCCTCAAAATGCTAAGGACAAAGGATTGGCTCAAGCTCAAAGCTCAAGACTCTACATTTTCTATTTTTGTGATCCAAGATCACATTGAGTCTATAGGAAAAGCCAATACTATCAAGGAGGGATGAGGTGTTGCTTAATGAGGTTCTTGCTCAAAATGCTTAGTGATATGCTCCAAAACCCTCAACTACTTTCTCACATCCACATATGACCTAAACCAAAAAGTCAAACTCGGCCCCACCAATTTTTCTATCCAGCGCCATCGAGTTTCAAATGTCATAGTCACTGCCACAAACCCTAGGCAAATCAGTCTCACCGATAGGGATCTCGGTCTCACCGAGATGGGGTTGTAATCTCTCTGTTTCCCTTCGCAACATTTCGGTCTCATCGAGATGAGCGATTGGTCCCACCGAGATTGCAATGTAAACTCTTTGTTTTCCCTTCGTAACGTTTCGGTATCATCGAAATGAGCGATCGGTCCCACCGAGTTTACCTGACCAACTCTCTGGTTAGCTTATTACCAAAATCGGTCTCACCGAGTTTGTGTAATCGGTCTCACCGAAATTACGTTATGCCCTAATGCTAATCATATCGGTCCTACCGAGTTGCATGTCGGTCCCACGAAAAACCCTAACAGTCACTAGCATTGCTGAATCGGTCCGACTGAGTTTAATCATTCGGTCCCACCGAGTTTGGAAAGTTATGTGTAATGGTTAGATTTTGTGTGGAGGCTATATATACCCCTCCACCTCCTCTTCATTCATGGAGAGGGCCATCAGAACAAACCTACACTTCCAACCTATATTTTCTGAGAGAGAACCACCTACACTTGTGTTGAGACCAAGATATTCCATTCCTACCATATGAATCTTGATCTCTAGCCTTCCCCAAGTTGCTTTCCACTCAAATCTTCTTTCCACCAAATCCATATCCTGTGAGAGAGAGTTGAGTGTTGGGGAGACTATCATTTGAAGCACAAGAGCAAGGAGTTCATCATCAACACACCATTTGTTACTTCTTGGAGAGTGGTGTCTCCTAGATTGGCTAGGTGTCACTTGGGAGCCTCCGACAAGATTGTGGAGTTGAACCAAGGAGTTTGTAAGGGCAAGGAGATCGCCTACTTTGTGAAGATCTACCGCTAGTGAGGCAAGTCCTTCGTGGGTGATGGCCATGGTGGGATAGACAAGGTTGCTTCTTCGTGGACCCTTCGTGGGTGGAGCCCTCCGTGGACTCGCGCAACTGTTACCCTTCGTGGGTTAAAGTCTCCATCAACGTGGATGTACGATAGCACCACCTATCGGAACCACGACAAAACATCTGTGTCTCCAATTGCGTTTGAATCATCCAAACCCTTCCCTTTACATTCTTGCAAGTTGCATGCTTTACTTTCCGCTGCTCATATACTCTTTGCATGCTTGCTTGAATTGTGTTAAGATTGCTTGACTTGTCCAAAGTTGCTAAAATCTGCCAAGAACTAAAATTGAGAAAATGCTAGATATTTATTTGGTCAAGTAGTCTAATAACCCCCCCCCCTCTAGACATACTTTTGATCCTACAAGTGGTATCAGAGCTTTGGTCTCCATTTGCTTTGATTTCCATAGCTTTTAGTGATCATAGCCTTGGTTTCACAACCTAGGAGAGTATGGCGTCTAGCGAGGGAAGTTACCACCGTAGAGGTCCTTACTTTGATGGTACTAATTTTGCTAGTTGGAAGCATAAGATGAAAATGCATATTCTTGGACATAACCTCGCCGTTTGAGCTATTGTGTGTGTTGGCTTGCAAGGTGAATTCTTTGATGGGAGAGAACCGAATCGTGAAGCTACCACGGAAGAGTTGACGATGCTGCAATACAATGCTCAAGCTTGTGATATTCTCTTCAACGGATTGTGCCCCGAAGAATTCAACAAAATCAACCGTCTTGAGAATGCAAAGCAAATTTGGGATACTTTGATTGAATGCACGAAGGTACCGACTCCGTTAAGGAATCTAAGTTGGATGTGCTTCAAAGTCAACTTGATAAGTTCAAAACGAAGGATGGTGAAGGTGTCGCTGAAATGTACTATAGGCTTGCTCTTATCACAAATGAGATCGCTGGCTTAGGAAGTGAAGAGATGACCGACAAATTAATCATCAAGAAGATCCTAAGGGCCTTGGATGGAAAATACGATACTGTATGCACATTGATCCAAATGATGCCAAATTACAAAGATTTCAAGCCAACATAAGTCATTGCAAGAATTGTTGCTCATGAGATGTCACTCAAGGATAAGGAGGAGCTCCATAACAAGTCAAGTGGTGCTTACAAAGCCTCATGTGAAGTTCCCACATCATCAAGTGAGCAACAAACCTTCAATGAAGAATTGAGCCTAATGGTGAAGAACTTCAACAAGTTCTACAAGAATAGAAGCAAAGAGAGAAGTTCCAAGTCAAGGACCTACAATGACAAAAGATCTTCTAGTCGAGAGCGAAACTGCTACAATTGTGGAAGACCCGTGCACTACTCCAATGAGTGTACGGCTCCCCACAAGAGAAGAGAAGATTCTCCCAAAAGAAGAAGTAGAAGAGAAGAATCACCATCGAGGGAGAGAAGGAGTAGGGATGATCGTTATGAATGAAGACCCTCTCGGAGAAGCAAGGATTCGGAAAGGAAGGACAAGTCATCAAGGAGCTACACAAAACGAAGATACCAAGCTCATGTTGGTGAATGGGTATCCGGCTCCGACTCCGACAGTCACACCGAGAGAAGCTATCACCCCGACTCTGAATATACTCAAGATGAAGGTGTTGCCGGTCTAGCACTTGTGTCAACCAACTCCTACGACATATTTGATTCACCAAATGAAGGAATTGGAAGATGCTTCATGGCCAAAGGTCCAAAGGTATCACACCCCGAGTATGTTGATTTCAATAGTGATGAAGATGACTTGTTAGGTGATGATGATTTACTTGTTGACAACTATAGTGATGTATACTATGATGAAACGTCAATTAATCATGCTAATCAAGATGAAATGAATGACAATGATAAGGAGAATATTGAGTCTCTTACTAAAGAACTAAACACTCTTAAGTTAGCTCATGAAACTATCTTAGGAGATCATCGAGAACTTTTAAGGACTCGTGAGAAATTATGTTTTGAGAAGCTCAACCTTGAGCAAGAGCATGAGTTCTTAAAGGCAATCAATGATGATCTTCGCAAGAAAAGTTCTTCTTACATTGCCAAGCGTTTACTCTTATCCACTTACATGCCTCAAGTCAAGTCTAGTAACAAGAACAAGGATTCTTCCTCTAGTAGTAACAATAATCATGCTAAATCCAATGTTGTTGCTTCTAGTAGTTCTCTTGATTCCACTAATGATTCTCTTCGCCAAGTTACACTTGAGCAAGAAAATAGCTTATTGAAGGGAATCATAGAGAAGGTGTTTACAAGAGCCTTGCCGGGAGTAAGCAATTCGAGGAAATTGTATGCAAGCAAGGAAGGCACCGGAAGAATCAAGGTATTGGTTTTGAACGAAAGTAAAATGCCAATGGAGTTGAGTGGGAAGAAGATCAATACCCCAAGATGAAGTTTGTTCCTCAACAAGAGAAGTATGATCCTACTTCTTTCAAAGGGACACAAGCTCAAGATGATCTTCCACCACAAGTCTACAAGCAAAAAGGCAAGGACAAGCTTCAAGAGGAAATTGATGCATTTGAAGAAGCTCCTAAGGCCTTCATCAAGTGGGTTCCCAAGACTACATCAAGTTCCACTTCATCAAGTACAACTACAACTCCGAGGATTCCCATCAAGATGGTGTGGATCCCGAAGAAGAACTAGAGAGTTATTGAGGGTGACTCCACCAACATACTTCACTCTTATCATTTTGGCAAGAACAAGTGCAATCAACTTCCACATCTTGCACTAGTTCAAGGAGTCAAAAACCCTCTTGTTGGTAAGAAAAGGGACAAGGTAACCTAATGCTCTCATAGACATCATCTTGTGTGTGCACCACTCTATGTCTATGGATATCCTTGTTTGTTCCTTGTGGGACTAACCTGTGTAGGTATTGAAAGTGCAACTCACTCCAAAGGACAACTCCGAATGATCTACATCAACTTAGAGCATCCACATCTTCAACACCTAATTGAAGTCATCATCGACAAAACCAAGGTTAGTTCATCCCTCTTAGGGGGGATATCACATCTAGGGGGAGCTTTACTCTAACAATTGAGTTAAAGCAACTCTAATGGTGTGAACACAACAACGCTTTATGTAAAAGTGGTAACCCCACTTGTGCTTAAACGATGAGTATGACCTATGATCAAATGTTCTCATTTGACTCCTAAGTCAATATACTCATATATAGATGACCTAGTCATCACCAATTGCTTGATAGATGCTAGAATTGTTTGTGCATGCTTTGCCACATATTTCATTTGTCATTTTATTGTGTGAGCATGTTGGTTGCATAATTTACTCATTCGAGGACATCCACTTGTTATTTTGATTGATTGGTTTCCTTCTCTTTTGGCCAAGTGGATGGACAAGAATGCCTAAGAACCTTCTCTAGCTATCTATGCTTTTCTCGTCTCCAACTCTATTCATGATGCATCACAAAGTTTGATCAAGTCAGATTCGAACCACTCTATGTGAGGAGCACTCGGAGTCCTCGATTCGTCATAGACTTAAACTTCCAAAACTTCTTTGTGTGTTTCGATCTGACCGATTCATCCATTTCAGTCATACCGAGATCACTAAGTCGATCTAGGTTTTCAATCTCGGTGCAAGCGATTTGAACTTTTTGGTCACACCGAGTTTCAGTAACTGCTCGCAGTTATGAATCTCGGTGCCACCGAGTTGTTCCACTCACTACAAAAAAAGACACATCCGTGACATTTTGGGCCAAACGAAATTTTTTCTGTCATACATATGACACTTCTATGACGATAATTGTGACAAAACCCGGTATCATCATAGATGTGGTGGGCTCCTACTTCTATGACAAAAAATCATGACAGAAAATGGGCTTTTCGTCCTGGGCGGGCCGGAGACGCAGCTGCATGACATTCTTTGGGTCTTCCATGACGGAAAAAACCGTGGTATAAGCGAGGGCAAGGAAAATTTCGGGGAGTTCCTGGTTACGGTGGGAGGTCGGGGGCCGAGTGATGCGCGTTTCTCTCGTACATGTACGCGCGCGTGTGCGAGGCGTTGGCTCTAACTGAACCCGAGCGAGGCGTTGGGCTCTAACTGAACCCGAGCGATTGCACTGTAGGCTACACGTTACTGAACCCGAGCGATCGATCGATGGCTGTTAACTGAACCCGATCGAGCGAT